>NC_051849.1:135637983-135941014 GCF_905115235.1 Hermetia illucens | reverse complement strand
TTAGATAAAATTCCACACTAGCTGGCCGATTTTCGCCAAGTGTTGTTGTTTGAGCCCCAATTCGGACTAGAGTTACTGATTTAGTCGTTAGGCATACATAATATTTTCCGACAAGCCCCTTCTCTTCGGCTATTCCTTTTCGTTGCATTTGGACCTGCCAAACGTGTTCTGAAATCAAGCAGAGAACTTTCGTCAATTATGGTTAAGAAAAACAATTGTCTGTTTCATTTTTCGTCACTTTTCACAAATAATTCAGTGACAAGCTATTATATTATCTCTTCAATATTAAGACAACGATTTAATTGACGGTTTAACTTTTATTTAAATCTTTACCTGATGTTAATAACGATACCATCTCACCTCATATTTTTTATTATTATTATTATTAATTTCCTACATTGTTTTCGAAATTTACCGAAAACACTATAACCATGAAATGCCACAATTTATCATTTACTATCTTAATATAATGCTCTTTAATTATTATAAACTATTATAAATAATTATCTTGAAGTTTTTAGGGTTTGACATTTAGATAAGAATACATTGTTCCCGGAACTTCAATCTAGGTAGTAAACAAATAGGTGCTAATTCAACGTTTATCACTGTTTCGTTAGAATTCATTGTTACTTTGTAGTACATACTATGCTGACGATTTAACTTGTATCTAAATTGAGAAATGCAAATATGAGAACTATTAATTTTTTCAGAAGGAAACTTGAAACTTTTCATCATTGTATCATCAAAATGCTGATTCAGTGGGCTCTCATATTGCAATATGCAGTCAGGGAATGTAGCAGAAAATACAATCGCCTTGTAGTAAAAAATCCATTTAAATTAAAGAGGCTAAAAATAAAATCACGCTTCCACAAAATGTCCAACTGATCACCCGTCGTCTGAAATGCACGAGCAAAATACAAATAGAATACGTGGTTGCTGCCGCTACTGCAGAAAGCTTCAATCAAAACAATGTCTAGACGACGCAATGTAACCGCTACGCGACCAATTTTTAAAGCGGTGTCAAGCCTAGGCAGCGTCGTCATCATTCTCATTTCCCCAATTTAATTTTACATATTTTCTGTGTTTTTGCAAGCTGGGTGAACGTTTATTTTTCAAAATAGATGCATTGTCGTGCATCCCGCACCACCCACCAGCTAACCACTCAAGATACATTTGAATGGAAAACAAAAAAATATTTTAAAGATAGCATATTATACACAGGATAATTAAAATATGATAAATACCAGGGACCAATTTTCAAATCAATTTAGAAACTGAAAAATATGGATTTCAAAATTTCCTCAATATCTTCTAAAAGCTGTCCAACGCATCTAAACTTTTCAACTTTGAAAGGATAGATAATTTATATCTACTTAGAAGAGTTGCTGAATAGATGCCTTAAATTAGCGGACATAAAGACATCTTAACCTTACGTGACAGTTCTCTGCGCCATGACTACGTTTCCTCTTATTTCGAGGTTAACTTCTAACTATATGTGTTTTTATTAGGCGGCGCGAGATCTTGGGCTGCACATCAATGAAAGCAAGACAAAATATATGGTGGCAACAACAAAAACCAACCAACCAACAACATCAAACCACACTGGTGAAACGGGAAGAATAAAGATAGGAGACTACACCTTTGAGCCCGGTGATAATTTCTCCTATCTAGGATCGAAATTCACGACCGATAACAGTTACGGCGATGAAATAAGCGCACGGTTATCGGCAGCCCACAGAGCCTATTTCAGCCTACAAAGACTTTTTCGCTCGAAACGTCTCACCATAGAGTCAAAGTTCTTACTGTACAAGACAATGATCTTGCCAGTCCTCAGGTATTCGTCGGAGACTTGTGTCCTTAGCAAGAAAATTTGCGAATTCTTGACCGAATTCGAGAGGAACCCCCGAAGAATTGTTGGCCCCTAAATGAAGATGGACGATTCCATAGCCTACATAATGACGAAATCTATGAGCGATGCCATGATCATCAGGTTGTAGATAAAATCCGGCTCAATAGGTTACGGTGGGCGGGTCACTTAATCCGTATGGATGAGAATGATTCAGCCCGAAAAGTCTACAAGTCTCTATGGTAGAAAAAAAGACGAGGCAGGCAGTGCCTAAAATGGAACAATGGCGTAGGCCAGGACGCCAGGCAGCTTTTAGGGATATCGAATTGGTGGACCTCGGTGTAAAACCGGGATGTCTGGAGTTCCTTATTGAGGCAGGCCTAGACCGGATACCGGTTGTTGCGCCGTTGATGATGATGATAATCACTTGGTTAGATTTCGAGGTTCATCTCTAACTGCATGTGTTCTTATTAGGACAAGCAGTTCAGTTTTTTAAGCTGCAAATTTTAAGCCGTACTGGACATCGCAAATGGCGATTTTCAGCCTGCACAGCGTTGACACGTCATATAACTTCTTACATTGGTCCTTTTCCCTTCCTAATGAGAGAGAGAATTTTTACCTCTTCCACACTTTAAACAAGATATGAATGAATTTAGATGTATCAAGCAAGTTTCGTGGACGGGTGCTAGCGATAATTTTGAGCATTTACGATGGAATTACAGCATGCCCTGGAGGTTTATTGCTTTTAAGAGTGTTGATCTCATCTTCAATAAACGGCTGTGACGTTTCTTCAACGAAAGTCTCGTGAATTCTGGAGTTTGTAGTCTTGCGTAACGGAGTCTGTAGCCTTTGCAGCCGATGGACAGAGCAACGAGCACTCACTGACGGAGGTAATTAAAAAGCCCGGGCTTTCTCCTAACAATACACAGAGGGAATAACTGGAGCAACACAAATGGAGAACTTATGCATACTGGTAGAATGGCGGTAAGTGATTAAATAACAACAATTTTCTTGATTATTAAAAAAATTAATATTATTTTGTTTATTATTTTAATTATTTAGTCAGATGGAATCATTTATCTTGATTCCAATCAGAGGGTAAAGCGTGGTACTGTGGAATTTCTTCAACATTTTTTTCAAGCATTTGCAATTTTTAAGGTTTTGTATAAAACAAAAAATTATTAAAAATCGATTTAATGTGTGTTTGTCTGTCTATCACACCTGGTTTAGTCGAACACGGGTGAACCGATCGTCATGAATTTTGGTGAGAAGATGTGGTGTGCGTAAGTTTGAAGAGGGGCTCTCACATGCGAAGGATGAATATAAGTTTTTTTTTCACAGGATATGGCCATGTGGCTCGATTATTATTTTTTAGTATTTCTGATATTGGGTGAAATGTAGAGCAGTAAAGGCTCAAAATATGTGCACCAAAAAGTGAAATAGGTCTCGTTCCTACTTGCCTATCCAACCGAAAAATCTGAAAAAATCCTTATTGGTGCGATACCTGCTCAAATAAAGTTAATAACAGTATTTTTTGTTGAGGATGCTGGGAGTCCGCACCCACTTGATGACTTACCGGACCACTTGGGAAGCAACTTACTTCCTCTCTTGTGGTCCACATACTCCTCTTTCTTTGGTTTAACACCAAAGTTTATCAAAAAAACCAATTGACGGCCGCTTATCCGACGCTGTCTCTATCCTGAGAGCAGTGTGACCGAAATTTGCGACAGGTGGTAATCGCTCCATTTATATATGATCGCAAACACGACATGAGTGAGAATTATATTGAACTGAAATACGTCGTAAGTTCAGACCTAAACTAGACCGAAGTGAATTTTTTGTTGAGGTGCTGGGAGTCCGAATCCACTTGATGAGGGATATGCTGCCATATTTTAAAAATTTACCGGAAAACCCCCCTTAGCCTTAGCATTGAGCAAAGAGCCAAGTTTTGTTTTAAACTCGGTAAAACGTTTCCGGAAACGTTTCAATTAATACAACAAGTTTATGGTGATGATTGTTTATCCTGTGGAAGAGTTCATGAGTGGTATACGCGTTATAAAAACGGTCGTGAAGTGTCAATAACGAGCCTCATGTTGGCCAGGCGAAATTGGTGATTACGCCAGAAAGCATCGAAAATTCAGCCTAAATCGTCGTTGCGTTTTATGGAAATGGAATTGGGAATGTCCAAAGATTCCATTCATCGCATTGTGACCCGCAAATTGGGCTATCGGAAGGTTTGTTCTCACTCTGTGCCGCACAAACTCACTAACGATCAAAAACATTGTAAGGATATCGTTAAAGAGTCGAAAAAGGACAAAAACTTCCTTTACAACATTGTTACTGGTGACGAAACGTGGTGTTTCCAATACGATCCGTAAACAAGGCGTTAAAGTGCTGAATGGAGGGCACAAACTGAGCCAGTAACTAAAAAACCTCCTTTTCAGAAAACAAAAGTGAAAACAACGCTCATTTCTTTTTTTTAAGATTCAAAGAATATTGTTTGTTCATCACGAGTTCGTTCCACCGGGCCAAACGGTTACTGCGCCATATTATCTTGGTGTCTTGAGGCGGTTATTGCATCGTATTCGTCGCATTCGGCTAGAATATCGTGTAGAAGGGAGTTGGTGTTCCTTGCACAATAATGCACGTCTCACCAATCGACGCTCATTACCGATTGGGCACCCTGTGACTTTTACCTTTTCGGAAAACTTCATTTGCCGATGACAGGCATGTGCTATGGTAACGTTCCGACTAAAATCGTCATTCGAAAAGTTGTTAAGTCGCGCAAATCAATGTATCAAAGCGGAAGGAGACTATTTTGAATAAAATAAAATAATTTTGGCGAAAAAACCATTTGGTGTTCTTATTTTGAAAAAGTCCTGTTTACTTTGAGACAGACTGTGTATATGAATAGCGGGGACATTTCAGTTTTCCTTTGTTGGCTTCTTATAGCTGTTTGCATATTAGTATGAATTACTTGAGACATATATGTGTATGCATATGTATGTGCTAATAAAGCTTGCGGGTAAAAACCAATATGATAGACAGGTGTTTACGTTAGTACCAATGGTTTTTAATTTACGTACATATATGTGTGCGTTTGTGCACGGAGTAGAGTGAAAATGCGTGAAGATGCTTTACATCATTTAGATGGTCAACGTTTGTTTAGGATGAGTTTAATATGTATGTCTTTGATATGTATGTACATATGTATATCCGGAGTTTAGCATCAGTGAAGAAATATTTTGTATTTTTAACTATGTACGAATGGAAAACCATTCTTTGAGAGCTCCTCGGATAAGAACAAAACACAAAACCTTTATACGCGAAGCGCCCAGCTTCTGATATTCCAACTTGTTTGTATTTCATTAATTTTTTAGAGGAAGTGGTGAATTGTCATGTAAGGAGCCTTCTTTTTAAAGTTTTGTATAAAACAAATAATAATAACAATAATCGTTGGCGCAACAATCCATGTTGGATCAGGGCCTTGAAGTGTGTTAGAGCACTTCATTCAAGACCGTAACGGTACACTAGGAGGCAATGTGGTCAGCATTGCGCTCGCCCGAGATTATTACCCTGATTTGACTCAGGTACTCATTCACAGCTGAGTCGACTGGTATCCGACGTCAAATCACGATACAAATTCCACTGCCACCGCGACCTTCCGTGCGATAGCCTTGCGCTCTAACCGCTCAGCTATCCGGACTACAAAAAAACAAAACCTTATTAAAATCGGTTTATTGTCTGTCTGTCTGCCCTCACAAGTATTTTTCTCGGAGAATGTAGCAGCGATTGACACCAAATTTGGTGGAAAGGTGGGAACTGTGAGCGCTCACGCATTCTGTGAGTTATATCCTTTTACGTCGAATTTAAGGGGAGGTCCCCATACATGCAAAAGGGGGTGTACATTTTTTTTCACCAAATATAGTCATGTGGGGTATCGATTAGTATTTTCCGAAGCTGGTTTAGTTTTGACATTTTTTGGAAAGGCGGGAAGTCCAGGGTTCGAAAGTGATCATTTATTTAACAAGGCCATTCTCAGAAACTCCCAAACCCAAAAATCTGAAAAAAATCAAGAGGTTGCCACTATATGGTGGCTAGGCTCTGAAATATCTTCCATACCGATATCCCTTCATATAAAGTTAATAATAGTATATCACTATAATTTTCAGAAATTGGCTGCAGAACCCTCCTTAAGTTCATCCTAGCACCAGGAAATTGTAGCAATGCAGTAGGCCTGCATATAGAGCTTGATCCCACCAAGTTTGATAGAAATCGTACTATTATCAACAAAATTATAATAGATCAAATTTGTCACTTCTTTGGAAATTGAAAATTTTCAATGTCAATATCACCCGAAAATGGATATTCTCAAATAATATATGCTTATATTACATGTTACGTACTAATGGGACAAATTCACTGAAATGTCTTTGTAAAAGAAATACACAAAACCTTTCATACCTGAAGCGTCCAGCTTCCGGTTTCCCGACTTGTTTAAAATGCTTTTTTTTTGTTTCAGAGGTGTCGTTTCTTTGATTAATTGTCTACCATGTGCCGATGCATTTTCAGAGTACCTGGCCTACAACTCCCTCTTATAATTTTTTTCGAAAAATTATAAAAAGAGAAAACAAATTTTGTGATATTCTTCAAGGCTAAAATAATGTTTAATGAGATGTTCCATTGCCATATGTAGTAAAATGACAGAACCACAGTACTAGTATCTTAAAATGAAAACCAAATAATTATGCCACACCTCTCAAGGACATTAATGAGCTGTGCAACGGCATACACGATATTTTGCAACCGATATCACCAGCCTAACTCAGTATACAGGAGGCGGAAATATAACATTGCACCGCTGTTTATGGCTTGTCACATAGGATGGGGAAACATACAAGAAAACCATCTAAACGCCTTCGACATACCCATACATTAACTACATGGCTCACGGGCCAGTTAGCCACTCCAAAGATACACAATGAAATCCCGTGCCCCTTTGCCACTGGATTCGCTCCTGTATACAGTCTTCTTGGCCTAACTCTCTGATTCTATGTCAAGCAGGTGGGAAAAACTAAAGAGTATTGGACATGGTTCCGAGTTTAAAAAGAAAAATTAATCAATTATTATTTGCGTTTCATTTTGCTATGCACTAAAACCAAGACAATATTAGTTCACTAAGATGACAAGTTTTTCTGGAGCTTTAGTGTTTCGTTACACCAGCAAAACACGGAGGATAGATGTGACCGGAAACAATCAAGTTCATGCTTGAGTCCCATAATTCAATATATACATATATATATAAACGCCATTTCTGAAAGAAATAGTAAAAATTGGAATATAAGGAATTAACATGTCTTTGATCTCTTTGTATTATATGGGCCACTGGTATCAAGGTATGGAGAAATTAAAATCTTTACTCGGCAATATAGACAGTATCTTATCCTCTCATATGCTCATACCGCAATAGTCCTTATTATGTGTCATACTGAGGACTAGGATTCCTGGATGACCTTATTATCCATATAAATTTTCATCATTCCTAGTAGAAACACTAACTAATCTCTAAATTAAATAAGTAATTTCTTCTGTCATTTTAGATGTCCGAGTTAATAGCAATACCATTCTTCAATGAATGCCTACCAAAAGTAGTTTTAATAATTGCTTATGTTCATGTTATGATTTAACGGTATAGAAATCTCTGCAGTATTTTTGCTTTCTTCATCCCCATTTATATGTCCGAAAACTCCTCAATCTAAGCACGATATCATGCAGTCAAATGGTGGTGTTCACTCAAGCTTCTCCAGTCTTTAACGAATTGCTGATCGTGGCACTGACCGCAACAAACTAGTCATCTCCAAGCTATTTGTAGATTGATTTAGACCTTTTCCATATAAACACAATCTTGGCCATGATGCACCGTTTAATCTGCGTGTTCAATTCCACTAAGACGCGACCATTCTTTCCAGGCTAGTCTAGTGTTTTCCCCAAAAGCGTATGAATTCCACATGCACTTAGGGAGTTCTCGTTGTACTCCAAGGGGCTTTAACGCAAGTAGCCATCATCCGGTTGATCTGTGGCGATATGATGAGCTAAATTGCTTTGGAAGTGCTTCAAAACAGATTTATGATGATTATACGCCGCCAACAAACTCAGAGAACGACCAAAACAACGACAACGCAAACAAAACAACATTTTCACGAGAAATATTCTGCTGCCTTTATCTCCATTTTATTTTCGTGACATGGACATATTTTTTCTTTTCTTCGTCTTGCTTTTATTTATTTGTTGAATATTCTTAATCGGCAGCATTCATAAACATATAGTGACAATGCTTCCTCCTCAAGGTCATTTTAATGTCAGATTTGTTTAAGTATTTTTTCTCAATTCACTAGTGAGGATGAAGACTTGTTCGCAGTTTGTTTTTATATATAATTTTTATTTTTAGATATTAAAGAATCAAATAGGCTGTTTACAAGTATCTTCTTTTAATTACAAATGGAAATAGTTGCCAATATAGTATTTCTTCTAATTAAGGCAGTGAGAAAATGCAAAATTTCTAACAGTATTGCCACCTGTTGAGAAAGTTCACTGCCGTCATATAGCCAAAAACATTTCATCACAACTTTCGCTCATATCGCTAGTAAAGTCTTCTGAAAGTTTATGAATCAAGCAATAGATTTTAATTAGAATCTATTTCTGCCTCAATAATAGCTGCGAATTTAAATTCGTTGGATCTGACCCTTTATTGAGTCTGGTCGTTTAAAAATTCCCAATACTCTCGTCGGTTAGCGTGACTATTTTCATCTATTTCAATACAAATCTCTGTTTAAATTCGACGATTGTCTACTTTTCCTCGTATACTATTATCATATCTTCTGTAGGATAATTCTTCTTCTTTTCTCATTGCGATCTATGATTGGCGTAAATAAAGGAATAAGCAGCAAAGAAATACTCGTCATTTTTTGAACTACGTAGAAAAAGCATTCCTGAACACACAGTCTCGTCCCCTTAGAGGTACTTCCTCTTTTTCAATAGCTCTAGAAACTAAATCAATCCTTAGCCTTGAGCTACACTTAGACCTAGTTTTATAATAGTTCAACTCATCATGAATTACATCCAGCATTGAGTCGCGAGGCGAGGCGAGGTGAGGCAAAAAACGGTCATATATTTGAAATAGTCTCTACGTTCCTTTAACACAAATTCAAATTAGAAGTAGTAGAATATTGGTAACAGATCCGAAAATTTCTATCAGCTCTACAGAGAGTCATCGGCAGGATGCCTTAAAGGCGTATATTTATTTGAAGTTTGCTTTAGTTGGATTATTTGTGGTTGCGAGTTTTGCAGACAAACAAAGCTTCTTACTGATATTTGTGGCGAGCTGCTTTTTCCAGCTTGTTCTCTAGTGGTCAGTATTCTTCTCGGTGTTTGGGAATTTCCCACTGTATCCTGCCACACTCATTTGTTTGTACTGCGTTCTTATAAATGCTCTTTACCAGCCATTCCTTCTCAGCAGACCATTTTATGCGATTTTCTTTTCACCAAAAGTTCCAATTTTGTCTCGCCTTTAACTGCTATATTAAAATGCACGATCGACAACCATGAGCTCAATGTCTACGCAATGTAACAAATGCGATTCAGAACCGGGATCATTCTTCTTGTGAGTAAGGTTTAGTAAACGTAATAAAATCCAAAATATTACGAATATATTTGCCAATAGTCGCTGTACACCCAATGGTGATCGGTGGTTAGGGAAATACTAAAAGAAAATTTTTAAGTACACTATTATATTAATTGACATTTTACATGATTGAATGCAATAGGGGAATCCAGAGGCTCTAGACCTTTAAATCCACTCGACCTTACATTGTTCAATTCGCTTTCCTCAAAAAGAAGGGACAAACGGAGAAATGCCTAAATTAAACAAACAAATCGCAGTACCAGAAGCTGGACGCTCCGCTTGTCTTCATCTTGTGTGAGAAATTTCCTATACACGTTCGTACAGAATTAAAAATATAACATATTCCTAGATATATGTATTTCCAAACCCAAACCCTGCCGTTCAAGAAACAAAAAGATGAAGAAGGAGTATATAATCGACCCCAGATTGAAGAACGACTTCCAACGGTCGATTATCGGAAAACTCATCTGGAAAAAGGCGAAACGGCAAGAAATAAGGACAATGACATCCTCCGTTAATAACTTGGAACAGAAAAGAAGAGTAGGGGTCACACACTCTGCGGCTTCGTCGAAGCTGATCAAAACTATGACAGGGCTAAACATCGACATGGTGCCATCAAGTAGCATGTACCAGCTTAAAAGCAGGCAGGGATCCCCCCAAGGACCGCAATTTAAAACATGAATCTAGTGGGATATATATAGTGAAATGTCCAGGTTGTGAGAAGCGGCCAGGAGAAAGAATAAGAAAAGCACACGTTGAAATCAATAATAGCACGGCACATAATTGAAGAGAGAAATAGCATTAGCATAGAGCTTAACCATCCTGAGGGAACCAGAACGGAACAGATTAAACCACGATACAGGCAAGGTGCAATCGAAGCTTCTGAGAGAGTTGGCAAAGGTGACACCGGTTAACATTAGTGTCTCCACGATCTCTAATCAAGTAATCTGGTAGCAACTATAAGATCCAAATGTTAAATTTAATATTAATAGAGCAGAATAGAGAATTAATATCTTAGTTAATCAGGCACTGAAGCAGAGCACAACTTGTATATACTAATAAATATAATAACATGTCCCATTTTAAGAAAAAATCAATTGTATTTTATTTTATTTGGATTCTATTAGAAAGCATTGATCGAAACGACGAAATTTAAATTGAAGTTTACTAGGGTAACGTGCAATTATTATTGAGCAGATATCCGAATGGAATTCATTTTGGGGCCTAGATTTCGTATAAACGCATCATTGTGGTTTTTTTCAGCTTGAGAGAGAGAGAGAACCAGACCTGTTTCGGAGCACACATTTTGAGCATTCACTCCTCTACGTTTAATCCAACATCAGAAGTACTGAAAAGTATTAATCGAGCCCTTTCATTTGATACCACTATGGCCATATTCTGTGAAAAAAATGTTCACTCCCATTTCGGATGTATGGTGAGACCCTCTACAAACGCAACGCAAAATAGCGCCACTTGCTATATGTAAAAGGATCCAGACCACACTTTCTCACCAAATATCATGACGATCGGTTCACCCATGGTCTAGTAAATCGAGTGCCTCACTCCCCCAGTGTCAGAAGTAAGATCAGTTCACTACTAATCGAGCCCTTTCATTTGATACACTTGAGCATATTCCGTGAAAAAATTTTTTTGCATGTATGGGCAGCTCCCTTAAACCCAACGCAAAATGATGCCACTCGTCGGATGTGAAGAAACTCACTGACCACATGTTTCCAACAAATTTCATGACACTACACCCAGCGAAAGAATTATATGTGCAAAAATATATTTGGTATGATTTCTTTTTATAATGATTGTTATTATTCATTGAGTACGCAGATAACTTCGTGTATGTGTGTAGTTTCTTAACACAATCGGTTTTTTTCATTTTCGCTCTGTTGCGGTACCGTTATTTAACAAAAACCTGCGGCGGCGTCTGTCTGTTGAAGGAAATATTTATATGTGCATTTCAATAGCGATAGTGTTTTGAAGCGCGCAGTGTGAAAGTAATTACGTTTTGTGAGTATTTTAATCAGTAAGGAAATTCAAGAAGAAGGTAAATTTATATTTATAGATTAAAATAGTTATTTTTCGAACAGAAAAATTTTTTTTAAAGCACTATGCCACGTGGAACCACTCTGACGGAAAATGAGCGTGGGATCGTAATTGGTCTTCATGAATCTGGTATGAAAATTGGGGAAATTGCTGCTAGAGTTAATCGCCATCGGAATACGATTAGAAACTTTCTGGACGACTCTGAAAATTATGCCAAAATCAAGCGAAGTGGAAGAAAACCCATGGTTTGTGATAGGACCAAACGGGAAATCGGTCGCCTAGCTGTGTTCAAAAACATGAGTGCTGGACAAATTAAAGCAGAACTGGATCTGCAAGTGACTAGGCGTCGTATTCAACAAATTTTACATGAAAGCAGTAACATTCGATATGAAAACCGCAGTGCCAAACCCAGACTCTTCCCTCACCATAGGAAGGCACGTCTCCAGTTCGCTGAAAAATATAAATTTTGGCACGAAGAGTGGCGAAATGTCATCTTCAGCGATGAGAAAAACTTTAATCTGGATGGACCAGATGGTTCCCAAAAGTATTGGCGAGATTCCAGACAACCACGACAGACGCGCTGCTCTCGCAATTTCAGCGGCGGATCTCTGATGGTATGGGCAGGTTTCGGGTACCATGGAAAGACACCAATTTGCTTTATTTCGCATAAAATCAACGCGCAGATGTACGTGGAACTCCTTAACGATGTATTGTTAGACTATGCTGAAGATATTTATGGTGAGTCCTGGACTTTTCAGCAGGACAACGCTTCAATACATTCTGCTAAGTTTACAAAGCAATTCTTTGCTTTCAAAAATGTGCCTTTATTGGAGTGGCCTGCTGTCAGTCCAGACTTAAATCCAGTGGAGAATTTGTGGAGTATTCTTTCTCAGCAAGTCTATAAAAATGGCCGCCAATTTGACACCCTCAAGGACCTCAAAGAAGCTATCAAGGAAGAATGGGCCAAAATCGACGATTCTACGCTCCATTCCTTAATTAATTCTATGCCATTTAGATTAAGTCAAGTGGTTTATAATAATGGAGACCATACTAAATACTAAAATATCAATTCTTGTTTTTATAGCTTATCTTTCTTATTTTTCTTATAATCTAATTTACTTTTGCACATATAAATATTTCCTTCGAAGCTTAATTTTTTCACTTTATATTGACTAAAAGAGCCAACAGAATAAAAAGGGCAATCTATTTTTTGTATTCTTATATTAAACCTGTTTCAATAAAAATATAAACAAAATCAAATAAAACCACTTTTGTTATCAATTTCAAAATAATTGTTTGCACATATAATTATTTCGCTGGGTGTAGCTTTAGCCGTTTCCGAGTAAACCGGGTGTGATATATGAATTCAGAGAGATGGACAAACAAACATTGAATAATAAGTTTTTTTTACACAAAACTCTAAAAACAAGCAGTTTATAGACTCGCAGAGTATAAGTTTGAATTTTACGGATCTTAAAACTGCTGGGATCAGTTTTACCCTTCAAAAGAAGGCAAGCACCCAAGATAAAAGTTAGTATTTGTAGCAAAGTAAACAATGTAACTATACAGGGAAACTAGATATCGGCATATGTAAATAGGAATTTGCAATAAATTTTTTTTTATTTACCATAAAAAATGTTTGTTCGACGAAAAAGCCGATTATTGGAAAATTTCAAACCAATCAAATGATTTGATCCAATTAAGGTTCAATTCTGTTAATACCATTAACACCGGTCTCTATCCGGTTATTTACGATGCTATACATAAATTCCGAAAAAAAGTGCAGAAAAAATATATTTAGGGGCATTGTTACTATCTTGATTAGTTAATGGAAACAATTAGCGAAGCGTTTGAGGCGATCTTCAGGCAAAACAAACTTTTACCTTCGGCAGTGTTTGTATGCTTAAATTCAATATGCCACCAAACACTGCATTAATCCATGCTTCGTTCATAGCTTCGCGCTATTACATTTTTTAGTATGATTGTTTTCCAATCGCGCATTATTTGCATAATGCCATAACCGCGGTAAAATTCCACTGAAATAGCTTTTAATATTTTACGTCCAATTTTTCGTCTAGAAATAAAATGCAAATTGTATATCGTTGAGATTTCGTGACGATAAACCGAAAAATTGGAATACATTTAAAAAAGAAGAATCTTAATGCGTCCAGAAAGTCCCTTTCTAAAGTTTATTTAGATCGGTGTTTCTTATTTCTGGCGTGATCTCGCGAGTGGAAATTGTATGTTCTCCTGATAATTCTAGACCAAGGGAAGCAAAGCAAATTACGTCATTGAATATAATAAAGAAGGATATCAGATAAGATCGAAAATTACTCCGCATTAACGCATAAAAAGTTCGCGAGGATAGTTTCAGTTGCAGATTGAAAACCTGTCTGGACTTTTTACACAGCAGAGATCTTCAACAGAGAAATATCTGAACCTGGTAAGTCAGAGCATTAAGGTAACCATTTCCCCTCTCTAATTATGAAACTAGATGTATCAAGAAAGATTACTTCTGTTTAGAACATAAAAAATACAAATATTTACAACAATTCTTATTCCCATTCATCCCTCTCTGGAGAATTTCAGGGTAATGAAAAACACCAGCTCATGTATTGTAAATGGCCAGGTTGGGCTAGAAAACAAAACACCAAAGTACAACTTTAGCTTATGAGTTTCCCATTGCAGGATATACACTCCATTCACTGATCCTAATCGTCGTTATTGAAAACGTCTGATAACTTGACTACGAAGAATTTCTGCCATTGTCTCTGTCCAGCAAATCTATACCACAGGTATGCCAGTATTAAATCCATATGATTTTTAGTTAATCCTAACCTTCAAAAGACAGTTGTAGAAATTTGACAGTTGTCGGACAATTAGTTTGGGGGGAATGGGAATTGGGAAAGACCACCTCTGACGGTAGTCTAACGACTGCTAACAGGAAATTTGGAGCAAGTGTATTCATTGGGATGATATTTGCTCTCAGTCCGATTTGACTAGAATGATTATGCCTCTGCTCGCGGCATTCCCGAATGTAATGTAGCCGGGGATGTGCAATTTGATTTTGTGAGCCTGGTTTCGTTCGTTTGTTTCGAATTTGTGAAAGTGACACATTTGTCGTTTGATATGAGCGACTTAGTGTTGAGTGTGGGCATTCATTTTGGTTATCCAGTAACTTGAAGAGAAATTGCAACTACGCCCCGGGTTTGACTTCAGGATTGAAATCAAGGTAATTGTGATCAGTCAGATGTGGTGGTCCAGAGGGAGGAGAATGGCATGTTAAAAGGGACCTAGATTCCATGAAAAACCCCCTGAAATGGAAGAGTGTAGGTATGAAGGTGAGCTGTATTGTATTGAATTGATTCCATCCTACGGGGACATTTAGAGAAATTGCCGGGATGACCCCGTTAGTTATAATAAAATGAAAGTGCCTCTTGTGTGTGATAAGGTGACAGGTTAGTGATCTCTAATTTGACGTTTTTATCTAAGTTCCTAATAACTAAACGCAAAGCGCGGCAGTCAAACGGAAACGAATTTGATTAACCTGTTTATAATCTGTAGCCTTACCGATTCAGCTGCGTGCGTGGGCAGCTTAGAGGCGGTGTTCATTATCCGATAATACATGATATCGATTTTTACTTGCCGGTGCCTCCGTTCGTGTTGGGCCAAGCGCTTTCTTTACCCTTCTAAACCGACTTATCTCAGCTAATCGAAATTTGGAATTTGGTCATAGGATCTATATTGACTGTTCCGGTTTCCCTATGAATTCAGATGCTCTAAATATTTGAGTGTCGCTAACTTACCGTCAAATCAGCAAAACAAACGAAAAACGTTATAGAGAATCTTGGCAACAACGCAAGAGCGGCTTCAAAGCATAGACGCAATATATCGGCAGTGCGAACCATTTGCTTTGACGATCACATGTGAGTAGTAGTATTAACTTCTAGTGCTCCTAGGATGAATTTAAGGGGAGTTTTCGAGTCAATTTCAAAAAAGTTGATAACATGCAGGAGTAAGTTTATCTGAGCAAATATCGAAATAAAACATACTTTAAGGCCTAGATTTCATATAAGCACATCGCCCTGAATTTTTCCAGATTTTGGGATGGGAAGTTTCCGAAAATGAATCCTGTCTCACTTTAAGTGTAAACATTTTGAGCTCTCAGTGGCCCATTTTTGAATTTATGTCAAAACTAAAATCTTTGTGTGAAAGTACTAATTGAGACCACTCACTTCATACCCCTAACGGATACATTCGATGAAAAAAATGTTTACATCCCCCTTTTGATTATATGGGGAGCTCCCCTTTAAACTCCACCGAAATTTATGTTACTCACTGTATGCTTGTGATTTCATAGTTCCCAATGACCACGGAATCTCATTTGAATCGGTGTAGCCGTTTTGGATATCTTTATTCTGATTATATTTCTAATGTTTGCAAAAAAGTTTGTAAGAGTATTCAGCGTTTGCACCGCCCTCGACGTTGGGCATTCCGAACCAAATTCAAATGCACCAAATGTATTTAAATGAGCTGAGCGTGATTCAACTTCCGGATACTTTATGAGAGAAGAAACGATTCGAGTTTGTTGGCCAGCAACCAGGAGACGAGTTAAGAGGGCGGTATTTATCCAGATTTCTCGATATTACGCGCTATACGCAAAAAAGGTCAAATTATTCGACGTATTCGAGAAGGGCAAAAAACTCGAGCTGTGAAATGCGGAGTACGAAGGGAGGCAACACCGTGGAAAACGAGCTTCAATCCCGTGCAGATTTGTGTGTGCGGCTGGCGCTGTCTGGAAAGGGCCGTCCGACCAGTCAAATGAACCCCGGCCCAACAAGTGGAACGCAATCTCCGATGAAGAAGTGCTCCTCAGTCGTGTAAAGTGCCAAGGCTCAGGAGATTCATCCACTCTGTGCTGCGAAACCTCTAGTATTGCTTCTTTTATTTGGATTATGTTCTGGTTGCGTCTTCCTCTGACTCCCGAGGGTTTAGCATACCTCGCGTCCAAGCGATTCCGAGCTTCCCAATTTCGAACACAGTTAAGGATCTCAAAGGGGGCTCTTGGGCATGATAAACTTCTACTGCCGTTTCTTCCCAAGGCCGCCTACCACCGATCGATTCATAACGACTACTTGTCGCCAAATTACGAAAACTACCGCCTGATTGTGTAGTCCTCAGAGGCTGTCCAGACCACCAAGCGACGGGTAGAAGGGTGGGCCAAGCAAATATTAATGTTAGTAATATCTATAAGCAATCTGAAATGTTTTTATTAAATTAACTTTATATTTATATTTACGTAGTTTTTAAGCCGTAATAAAACGTAAATTAATATTGAAAAAAGTGTTTTAATAAAAGATTGAAGAAAAAAATATTTAAGGCATATATTTTTGAAAAGAAACAAATATTCAGTTAAGCTCAAAGGCAGAAAAAACACCAGAAAATGCCAATTACACAGAATAAGCTACTCTGTAACCTTTACCTGGCCATGAATGTTTATAAATTAGGAAGAAATAGTTATACAATTGTAAAATAATAGTGACTCCGATTTAGAAATCTGGACGTAAGCCTTCTTAATAAAACGATTTCGGTTCCCATTAGCAAAATTTGCATTCCCTCGTAAACGGAGCGTTCCATTGCAAAATAGTAATTAAAGTTATAATAATAATTTCTGATGCAGCAATCCAATTGGATCTAGGCCTTAAAGTGCGTTAGAGCACTTCATGCAAGACAATAGCGAACATTTCAGGACTACCATACCTGGAAGAGGCAATGTGGTCAGCATTGCACTCGCCCGTGATTATTAGCCTCATTTCACTCAAGTACTCACAACTAAGTCGACTTGTATCCGACATTCACTTCAGGTACAAATCCTTCCGCAACTAATGTGATTTAAACCGCAGTATTCTACGAGCACTAAGCCATCTGCACTTCTAAAGTAAGGTTAGCTGAGCACAACATATGCGTCTGGGCGCTATGGACGCTTTTCAGAGGCGGATTTCGTATATTTTCTAAAAATAAATGTGAATATGGTGTACAAAAGTTTTGACAAACCGGCGATCTGAACTTTGTGAAAGATATTGATTGCAAATATTAAAAGTGAATGTAATTTCAAATCATCGAGAGAAAGTTGAGCAGATTCTACAACAGGTGTTGCGCCCCCCAAGCGCAAAATTGAAAAGGGCAAATGCACAATTTGAGAAAAAGTTCGAGTTCCCAATTTTCAGCGACGAATCTTCTTCTTCAGCCTTTGTCCCATTCAGAAGTGATGTCGGCTTGACTTGATCGGTTGCGTTATTTTGTTCTGCTTAAGGTCTGATTTGGATGCAATCGCAAGCCTTTCAAATCATCATCCAACGTATCAAGTAATTGCTGTTTCGGCTGGCCTTTTTAAGGTTTTGTGTGAAACAAAACCTTATTAAAATCGATTCAATGTCTGTCTGTCTGTCACACGCATTTTTCTCCAAAACGGCTAAACCGATCCGATCGGAATTTGGTGGACAGATGGGAACTATACAGCGCATACAGCGAGTGGTATAAATTTAGGTGGAGTTTAAAGGGGGGCTCCCCATACATACAAAGGGGGGATTCAACAATTTTTTTCACTGAATATAGTCGTGTAGGGTATCAAATGAAAGGTCTCGATTTGTACGTTCCGAAACTGACATGGCATGGATTGCAAACAGCGTGAGTAAAGAGTCAAAATGTCCGCACTTAAAGTGAGACAGGAGTCATTTTCGGCAACTACCCAACCTAAAAATCCGAAAAAAATCAGGGTAGTGCGCTTAGATGAAATCTAGGCTCTAAAATATGTCCCATTTCGATATCTGCTCAAATAAACTTACTAATAGGATATTACCACTTTTTAGAAATTTACTGAAAAAACCCCCTTAAATTCGTCCTAGGACTTCCAGATTTCGTACCAGCATAGAGGACAATATTTCGTATATACGTGCTAACGTGGAAACCTGGCCATTAACGCCAAAGTTATAGCAGTTCAGACTTAACAATTTCGCGCGAATTTACTGCTTCTAAAGCCATGCAAATAGGATGCTGACGTCATAATTAATGAGAATAATTGACATTCGAGTGAAATATTAAAATCCCATTCAAGAAGAATCTAGTTATCCCTAGCCCTTTTTAAGGTTTTTTTGTGAAACAAAACCTTATTCGAATCGAGTCGAGATCTGTCTGCCTGTCTGCCACAGCCGATTTATTCGGAAACGGTTGGACCGATTGTCACGAAAATTGGTAAGGGTATGTAATCTGGTGTTCCCCATTTTGTGTTAAGTTTGAGGAGGGGCTCCTCATACATGTGAATGGACGGTGCACATTTTTTTTCATAAAATGTGGCCATGTGGGGTATCAAACGAAAGGATTAGTACTTTTCCAAACTGGTTCCATATTTGATATTGGGTGAAACATAGGGGAGTGAGGGCTCAAAATATGACTCTCAAAAAGTGAAACATGTCTCGTTCTCGGAACCTATCCAACCGAAAAATCTGAAAAAAATCACAATGGTGCATCGCTACTAAATCTAGGCCTGAAAATACATCCGGTTCCGAGATCTGCACAAATAAAGTTGATAATAGTATATTTTCACATTTTAGAAATTTACCCGGCAAACCCCCTTATGTTCATCCCAGAAGTATAAAATTTGGCATAGGTGTAATCAGAATATAGTGCACAATTTGGTCAAGTTTGAAGAAAATCCAACTATTATTAGCAAAGTTAGAGGGGGTAAAACTTTGCCATTTTTGTGGATTTCGTGCACTCTACAGCCTGGATGACGTCATCTTCACATTGCAATTCATCAACACCACATCGAAATAAGTTCTTATAAATGGGGTCGCCAAGGATTATTTTGTTTTAGTTTTTTAGTCATTTGTATATGAATATCAATTACTCCAAACAGACGTGTGTGTAGGTATATAGTATATGCGTGCTAATGAAGTTTACGGGTAGTGTCTAATTCAGCCATATCTAATATAGATAATATGCGTACTATTATATATGTGTACATATGTATGCTTTTCTACACGGAGTAAATCGGAAATATGCATACGATCAATTTATATACGTGCATATATATGTACAGTATTCGGAAATAGACTGTTTGTTTAGGGTGAGCGTAACATCTATGGCTGTAATATGTACGTATGTCTCGAGTTTAGAAAAATATGAAGAAATATGTTGGATTTGCAGCTATATCCGGATAGAAAAATGTGCGTTGAGATTTCTTACATAAGATGAACACAAAACCTTTATACTCGAAGCGCGATATTCCGACTTGTTTATATTTGATGTTGGTTAAATTCTTGGCATATTAAACTCAGAGTGTGAAGCGTATGAGGTTGACTATTACCAGAACAGGGCTTTCCATCAAATGATTTATTTAAATTGCTTTCTAGAAAATAGAGGGCAATGGAATTTTTAGCTATGTGACATAGAGCTGTCGTGCACTCGTCGTTCCTCACATCTTTTTCTTTTTCTTCAGCCTTCAATTCACAAGCGGGTTCGGCTCGTCGTGATTGGTTTCTTCATTTTATTTTATCAAATGCCCGATCAGGATATAATCGCGAGACCTTTAAATCCCCATCCAGTGTATCAAGCCACCATTGTTTTGGCCGGCTTTTTGATTGCTTACCATTGACTTCGATGTCCTGACCAATACTGGTTATTGAATTCTCGTTAGCGTGAATTACGTGACCACACCATCAAAAACGCTTCTCTCGCAGTTTTTCCACGATCGATGCAAACCCATATCGATTACCACCAGTGCAACGCAACATCTTCATCCCCATTACCGCAAGATGCCGTTCATTGTCCTTTATATTCGTCCAACACTCAGAACTATAGAGTGCGGCAGACGGACGACATTGCAGTAAATTTTAGATTTAGGACGTGCGCCGATACGTCGATCATAAAGAACACCAGTTGAGGAATGCCACTTCATCCAGGTTGCGTTAATGCATGTTCTCGAGATATTTAAATCGCTGAGTTCTGGCAATGGCAGTAATCTGCCCCTCGAGATATTTAAATTGCTCAGTTTTGGCCATGGCAGTAACCTGCCCAGAACTGAGCGATTTCAATATCTCGGGTCAATGCTATAAGCCAATGGAGAACTACGTTATGCTCCTCACATAGGGAAACACAAAACCTTTTATGCCTGAAACGTCAAGCTTCCGGTTTCTCGACTTGTTTTCATTTCCCGTCGATTTCGATGTTCAGACCAATCTTGACGAGTGAATTCTCATTAGCGCGAATTACGTGCCATATGATTGAAGACGCCTATCTCGTAATTCGCGGATATCCTTATTTAGGACGTGATCATGGCGTGTTACGCCAATAATCCAACGCAACATCTTCGTCTCCATTACCGTGTGGCGCCATTTATAGTCTTTTATAATCGGCCAACATTCAGAACCGTAGAAGGCACGCAGCAAATGACATGTCATGAAAATAAATTATAACACAAAAGAGTAATGAATCATAGTTCATTGTTACGAGGGAGGAGAGAATGGATTATAACACAAAAAAAAAGTTATAAGCGATAGTTTTTAACGGGAAATTTCTAATTTTATGAAACATCAACCATCCTGAAAATGCAATGTACGAAAACAATAAAGCCAGCGAATATTGCGTCGTCTGAAATGCATTCAATTCGTCCTATTGGAGCCTAATGAATAGGTCCCTGATCACAATTAATGAGCCGGCACTTTTCGAAAATTACGTAACAAATATAATAGAAGACTTTGGAACAACTAATCATAAAGAACGGTCAACGAAAAAATATTAATTATCAATAGTAAACGCAATAACAATCTACTCGTCAACATTTAGTCATCATTAGCCACTAAAATATCCGGTAGAAGAAGAAATATCAAAATATCGAATTTTTCAAGAAAACATTTTAGACGGCACGATTATTCATGATCACCTGGTTAGCAAGAAGGATTCAAAACGAAACAAGCAAACATCACAAAACTCAGTTTTACAGCAAGAGACCCCAGAAATTCTAAACCTATGGTATAAACGGTCTAACCAAAATGTCGCTGAAGATGGTTAACCGAAGTGAATAAATATGTGGTTCGGTAGAATTAAATTTGATTTTCTCGAACTTGGTATTCATTCTTAATTTGACATGGATTGCTTCTGATAACAGCTTTATCTCCCTCCAATTCTACGCAACTCCGAGGCCGAAAAGATCTTTCATCTGCCTGTCATTTCAACACCTTCATCGTTGTCTTTAGTTTACAATTACATTTTCAATTGGGGTCAGCTCCAAGCCCTGGAATATCTCATATTTTTTATCAAGCAGTTATTCTGCGACTTCTATGCATTTTTATGAGTAATCAAAATTGAAAATTGAAGGTGCATTTGACTTTTTTTCCAAATGAGAGGAATTAAATGATTCAATAGAAATTAAAAATCTAAATTATCTAAAAAAATCTCTGATTTTACGTATCATATACTAAAAATAAGTTGAAAATTTTGACAATAATTTTGAAAACATTGCAGCATTTTCTCTTATTTCTGTAGACTAAAAATAGATTTTTGTTTTTTTTTTTTTTCATTTTCCCCTATAATTCTAGTCCAGTCCCTGTAATGTTGTTTCTCTTTTAACTTATAAAAACAATAACAGCAACAAGAACAATTTACAAACATTTCATAGCCCAACGGACCGTTTTCTATAAATAAAATCACATATCTCGCGGTTCTAGTTCCTACTCGAGATTCATTTCTGTTAGTTAAAACAGATTCAGACAGACGGAGGGAGATGTGGTTGTGAAAATCTATGCATTTTCCGTTGTCGCCTATGATTAATCTGTCTGGCTGTTTTATTTTTAGATAAAATAGCAATCTTGCATCTTTCTAGTTAGTTGCAGAATGAAATAATAAGATGGTGATATTTTGTCGTCACAATCAGAAGAGGCATTTCATTTTGCCAAAAAAAAAAAAATAATTCAATGACAATCAGAAATGTAAAAATATGCCAAAAGGCGCCTAAGCTTCGTTTCAAGCTTCATCAAGTATAAAAAAATATTTTAGAAGGAATATTGTGAAAATAAAGAAACGACGTGGAAATTTCCTGATTCTAGAAATGGTTGACAATTTAAAATTTCAGAAAATAAATTATCCTTGGCGACAATTGACTGGGCGGTAAAATTGAAAATGCTAAACTAAAATCATTCCAGAATGATCTTTAAACGCAATAGATGGTTAATAGAATGGGGCAAGTGAAGAAGCGCGGTCACATGGGCCGCAAGAAAAGTGACTGACTCCGCCCCGTGATGTAATACCTTATGGTGGTTCCGCGGGGCAGGGAGGGAGTCGGGGGTGGTTTTAGTGGGTAAAATCCTGCACACTGTTGTGTTCAAACCAGTGCCTTTTGAACATTTCCACTTCCTCAAAAAAAAAAAAAATTTTCATTAGTAATCATTGCCAGTGAAAAATCCTTAACCTCTAATGGGGATCGAATTGATGGCATGGCAAACGTGAAAACTAATAGAATGGTAACTTAAGCCGCTCAATTACAGAGCTACTATATGTGATTAGAGGCCTCACTCATAGCCTCAAGAGTCAGAGTTGAAATGGTGTTCTGTCGTACGAATAGTTTGCAAGCGACATTGCACGTTGTTGCACACAATTATTACGATAAGGAAATCTCATTGATTACTATTCCTCCTCATTTAAACTGTTCAGAAAATTAACTAAGCGCTGCCTATATTGCATAGCCTAACTTCGCTATATTTCAGCAATACACTTTTATCTGGGTAGTGGCACTTATGTAATCTTTCCCTTGCAAAAGAGTAGGTCTATGCAACAAAACTAAGTTTCAGAAAGAGCTCATGTTACATAGCTCTTATGTGGACCATTTACTCTTCGAATGCCATGAAAATTTCGTATATTCAAATGCCAAATCTAACTTTACTGTACAGGCTACCGACAAATCTTTTCGAAAATTCAGCCTCAATTTCACAGAAAATTTCCTCGAAAGACCGAAAAAAAGTTACCATCATACCAACAGCAAAGCACCATTGGCTTTATATGACTAGCATTAACAGAAATTGCACTCTCTTTTCTTTTTACGATACTCCTTACCCCAGAGATCTAGCTCAATGAATTGTAAATAATACTATTAAATAAGGTTAGACGTATAAATTAATCTTAACTACTTTTAAGTAAAATAACATAACATTTTCTAGGCCTAGGCTGTTTTGGTCCATATACGGGTGGTGCAATAGTCTCACAGCTTCTACGTTGAAAAATTACCGTCACAATTACGGGAGTCCCCAAGAAAGTGAAAAAGTGAATTTTCTAGAAGGAAGAAATGCGATGAAGAAGAAGAGAAGTGGTTGATCAGCACTTTTCGCAGAAACCAAAAGAAAAATCCGAACATTAACCGAAAGTAAGCCAGTAAAAAGCATTCAATCGTTTCTTCACTTTCTACGCGGACAGTCAAGAAATGGTTGAACCCATCCGTAGGACAAAACAAATGAAGAAGTAAACTGCACAACGATACATTCGATCAACCAAAGGCGGGCGAAAAAAACGTATAGACAACATGTGAAGCTTCCCCTTTCCACAAAGGACGCGGCGATCGCTTCAACTTCTGCCAGAAGCTAAGAAACCCTAAGTTGCATGTTGCCCATTTCGCGAATGACAGGAGAGGCCTGGCAACTCCCCCGACTTGAATCCCATAGAAAATCTGCGGCCTAGGCTGAACGAATTTAATACAAATACGGAGCACAGGCCCAAAAATAAAAAGTAGTTGCTTGCATGAATACAGTGGAATGTAATTGGATGCAAGGATTTGAAAAATAGAGAAAGAGAAAAAGAGAAGAGAGAGCAAATTTCGGACTGCATAAAAAAATGGACTAAAGCGCGCTTCTTATTATTTCCGCATTATGTTATAACAAAATGATAACAATTCTGCTTCTTCTTTTTATTTAAATTTTATAGAAAAAAAAACAAACTAGCCTAGAATTTTTTACGACATCCTGTAAAATGTGAATATTAAGCAGCTAAACAGTTGTAATAAGCACCCATTGAAATTTAAAACCAGTTAGGCTCATCAAACGCAAACTTAAATTCAGTCAAATTTGATCGATGACCAATATCCCCCGGTCGTTGGTCAAATCCGGCTCAATAGCTTGCAGAGTGATCCAACTCGGGAAGTCTATAGTGGACATTCAATGGTAGAAAAAGAAAAGGTAGCAGACCTTGCTTCCGATAGAGCGATGGCACCCAGGGCGTCAGACAGCTACTAGAGATATCCATTGCTGATGATAGCACAACCGGTAAATACCAGGAAAACATTCAAGAAATCGAGGAGTTTAAAACTCGGCAATACATGCTCCTTAAAATTAATATTTTTTTTTTTTGGATTCGTAGTGTCAGATGAACACGACCAAAGGTTCCAGGATCCAGGATGTGTTGCGCATCAAGAAACGATGTTTCAAAAAATGACCACAAGGAATACTTGCAGATTTTGTTCGTAGAAGCTAGACATTTGTTTATTGAGAAATAATGAGAAAGTGATAGCCATCGGAAATTCGAAAGCAACAAATTTATCGATAAAAAATTCAAATTGTTATAACAAACCATGGATAATAATAACAACAATCATCATCATCAACGGTGCAACAACCGGTATCCGGTCTAGGCCTGCCTTATTAAGGAACTCCAGACATCCCGGTTTTGCCCCGAGGTCCACCAATTCGATATCCCTAAAAGCTGTCTGGCGTCCTGACCTACGCCATCGCTCCATCTTAGGCAGGATCTGCCTCGTCTTCTTTTTCTACCATAGATATTGCCCTTATAGACTTTCCGGGTGGGATCATCCTCATCCATATGGATTAAGTGACCCGCCCACCGTAACCTATTGAGCCGGATTTTATCCACAACCGGACGGTCATGGTATCGCTCATAGATTTCGTCATTGTGTAGGAATCGTCCATCCTCATGTAGGAGGCCAAACATTTTTCGGAGGATTCTTCTCTCGAACGCGGCCAAGAGTTCGCAATTTTTCTTGCTAAGAACCGTTTCCGAGGAATACATGAGGACTGGCAAAATCATAGTCTTGTACAGTAAAAACTTTGACCCTATGGTGAGACGTTTCGAGCGGAACAGTTTTTGCAAGCTGAAACAGGCTCTGTTGGCTGACAACAACCGTGTGCGGATTTCATCATCGTAGCTGTTATCGGTTGTGATTTTCGACCCTAGATAGGAGAAATTGTCAACGGTCTCAAAGTTGTATTCTCCTATCCTTATTCTTCTTCGTGTTTGACCAGTGCGGTTTGATGTTGTTGGTTGATTCGTTTTCGGTGCTGACGTTGCCACCATATATTTTGTCTTGCCTTCATTGATGTGCAGCCCAAGATCTCGCGCCAATTGCCGCCTGCTCGATCTGGATGAAGGCAGTTTGTACGTCTCGGGTGGTTCTTCCCATGATGTCGATATCGTCAGGATAGGCCAGTAGTTGGGTGGACTTGAAGAGGATCGTACCTCTTGCATTTACCTCAGCATCACGGATCACTTTCTCGAGAGCCAAGTTAAAGAGGACGCATGATAGGGTATCCCCTTGTCGTAGACCGTTGTTGATGTCAAATGGTCTTGAGAGTGATCCTGCTGCTTTTATCTGGCCTCGCACATTGGTCAGGGTCAGCCTAATCAGTCTTATAAATTTCGTTGGGACACCGAACTCTTATGGCTGTGTACGGCGGCTATGCTATCATAGGCGGCTTTAAATTCGATGAACAGAGTATCTCACTGATAAGTCATCGGATAGAAAGACTTCAGGAGAAAGCAAGCAAGGAGACGAATCACAAAATAATGCAATTAAGAACTCATCCCATCGCAATGCTTTCAAACAGCGATAGACTTCTGATATTTGCTAATATCTTATCTTCCTTCTAATAGTTAAACAAGTCGGAAACCGGAAGCTCGGTGCCTCAGGTATGAAAGGTTTTATTGATCTTTTATGTAATAATATTTGAGTACACGATGGTTTCATTTATAAATAGCTCGTAGTGTATACAAGTTGAACATACCCGATATACAATGCGATGTGGTACTAGCGACTTTGACCAATTGTGACTTTGTTAATGCCGGTAGGATTTCCACCAAACTTTGAAATGGAAAGTATTTCGCCTAGATGTAATATAGAGGCGTCATCATGTTTTTTCAGATTTTTCTAGTGGGTAGTTTCTGAGAACGGCTTCTTAATTTAAGTGACTCTTTTATGATCCGCGCATTTCTATGTTTCGCAATCGGCTTCAAAAATTCAAACTGATTCAGAAAATACTAATTGAGACCTTTCATGATGTAAATTAACATGCGTGAGCGCTTACAGTTGCCACTTTTCAACCAAATTTCAAGTCAATAGGTGTAACTCTTTCTGAGAAAAGTGCGTGTCACAGACAGACGGACACTAGTTTTGAGATTTGTTGGAAAGCGGTGAGTGCGGAGGGTTGAATGTAATCATTTCTTTTACGGACCCATTCTCAGAAACTACTTAACCGAAAAATCCGAAAAAAAATTAAGAGGCTGCCACAGAATGGTGCCTAGGCTCCCATATACCTTCCATCCCGATATCTACTCAAATAAAGTTAATAATAGAATATTACGATAATTTTTAATAATTGGCTGCAAAATCCCCTTCCAGTCCGTCTTAGAACCACGAAATATTGCAGCAATGTAGACTATAACATACAGCATCATTCTACTAGGCGGAAGTCGCGCTATTACTAGCAAAGTTATAATAATCAAATTTGTGGTGTCTAGATTTCTAGATCTAGATTCAAGATTTGAATGCCACTATCACGCGAAAGTGGATATTCGCACATAATATATGCATATCTTACGTGCTAGGTACTAATAGGAATAATATCTACTCAAATGTTTTTATAAAAGAAATACACAAAACCTTTCATATCTGAAGCGTCCAGTTTCCGGTTTCCCGACTTATTTATTTCTTTTTGGTGGAATGGGACCAAAGATTTTATGAGCGGTACCAGTTTTATAATTTTTACAATATTTATATAAAAATTTGCAGAAGCAGAGAAGTTTTTAATACAATAAAAAATCAAATTTTTTGTCATTTTTGGGGGTGGTTGAAGACCCCTCAGCCAGGTATAAACAATTTGCTCACATGAAATAATCCTACACTATTGGCGCAAACGTATAATCTGTCCAATATGTAAATCAGTTGGGAAATGCATGCTTGTCTTCTCGTGTTTTTCTTTGAAGGGGGGGAATCCTTTTCTTCGAAATTCATTTTCTTTAGTCGGCAGCAATGCCTTGGCAGTGTACCTGGGTCTTTACGATATCAGACTATTTCTTTTAGGGGCCCTCCTTTCTATTGATCGCATTATCCAAGTAGGAAGCTAATGTTACTGGTGTCGTATTTGTAGACCTGATAATTAAGCTTTTACCATAGAAAACATATTTTTTTGTGAGAATTGAATAGATTTTACCAGGGTTTGTATTTCGTTATTACCCGAGGGTACGCCATAGAGATCTCGTACCGCGTACGGAAGTAAAAACTTATCACAACCTCATATTTTTATATGACACAAAATGTTCAAAGAAAGTCAGGAGTGCGTGTAGAACGAACCCCGAACAGGTCGTCAGTCAACCCCCACAACCGAAGACAACGAGAAACGTGTGCGAGAATTGTTGAACTCGGACAGGCGTTTAAGTGTTCTTATGATCATGGATTTGCTGGGAATCGATAAAATGTACATAATGTACAAAATCAAAGATGCTGGAAGGATTGGATTGGGCCAAGCTCGTTCCGAATGTGTTGACGGATGAACAGAAACAAACCCGGAAGGGCGTTTCAAAAGATCTTTCGGGATGCATTAAGGAGTATCTAAAGTTTTTAGACATTGTTATTACTGGGGATGAAAATAGATCATCAAGATAGGATGATACTGCATGCCTACTTGCCTATGACAAATGAGGCGCCACTAGCTTTAAGCCGGTGTGCAAAAAAAAAAATGGTGCAAAATATTTGAACAAAGAAGATAAATATGGCTTGCGATAATAGATCAATAGCAAATAAATTTGAAAAACTCTAATTTTTATTTTATTCACGATTTTTTAAAACTAACAACAGCTATTCTATGTACCGCTTTATTTTTTAAAGAAATGTTTTTATTTATATAAAATTACAGCTAATAACGTAATATTATTATCCTCTTACTTATCCTTCCATAAAAAACGCAAAATATCGCTTATTTTGGGACGTCAACATTACTTTACTTTTTTTTACCAGAGCTCAGCACTTTCACATCCCCTGCAGACAAACACTAACAACAATAACAAAACGGGGTCGAGATTGCAAAGCTGTTGCCTCAACATTTCCGCTATCGCAACTTTCTACAATAGTATTACCTCTTAAGTTAAAATTTGCCACCTCTGAAAACCTAGAGTGATTTAAATTTCACAAATCCCTAGAAACTATTAATAGGTAAATTTTCATCAACGGACGAATCACACAGACGAAACAAAAGGATATTAATAATATCAAAAACTTACCGAAAAATGGTTTCGGTGGATCCGATTCTGTATCTTCACCGCGTTGTAGGGCCAAAAGCGCCCGTAACCATTCATTCAATTCTGCTTCTGTTTCCAGCACAATGCAGAAAACCTCCTCCTTAGTCGATAAAGCTATCACGTTGCTATGTTTTGTGTCCAAACGACGATTAATATTAAAGCAATTCTTTAAGATGATAATACGCTTCGGACTTGAACGTGCTTTGAATTTCTTTTCACTATCATAGTATTCGAGACGAGCTGATTTCACACCATTCTCCGAGTACAACACAAAATATTTCTTTTTCATAGTTTTTAGCTTTTTATGATAGCCCTGCAGGACAACACCGTCGCGGTTGCCACTGCTTGGATTATTTGAATTCGTTGATGATGAATGTGACGTCATTTTGGACAGGTTCGATGTGGACCACGTAGCCGTAAAACAACGCCACAGAATCCCATGTGAATTAATGATAACTGCTTTTGTGCTATTGATTTTTGGAAGATTTAACGTTTCTCCTGATATCTCTATGGTTGTACGTCAATAATCTCCTGAAAGAATATGAAAAAAAAACAGATTATACTATCTAGTTTATTATAAAATGACAGAAACTGCAAAAAAGATTAAACTCTCTTTCAGAAACAATAATAGTAATCACACAAGAATCTAGTTTGAATTTAGGGCCTAGGTGTTGTTAGTTACTTCTTTTCGAGACTACAACGGCTCGCTAGAAGGTAATGAGTTTAGCACTGCACTCGCCCGGAATTATTGCCTTGAATTGACTCAGGTATTCATTCACAGCTGAGTTCACCGGCATCTCACATCAAGTTATGATATAAATCCCTGGGCCACTAGTGAGATTTTAACCGCCACCTAGCCACTAAGCCATCCGAACACTTTAAGAAACAGTATATAAAGTAAAATGCCAATTCCAATTTTTCATTATGTATATACCAGGCGTACCAGGTTTATCCTCACCTGAATTGCAAACGCAGAGCTGCATGCGACCAGGCGCGTGTCATGGGTTGCGGATAATGACATGGCCCACCGTGGGTCAGCTACGAATATCGCAAGTTAATCCTGTAAATAAGTAGCCGTGGACAAGCAGCACGTTTTCCTTTGCGTTCGTCCTCCCTTACCGATTCTTCCCGTTCAGGGGGAGTAAACCTCCTTAACAAATCCGTAATCCGGGGTGAAGGGATCGACGCGCCTATCGGATGAATTGCAGTGACGTTACACTGTATTTCAGCGGCTCCCCTCCAAATACCTTCCCTACCTTTGGAGGTAACCATGGGGCATTGCAACGTTGGGGCTCTGTTGCAGGGTTGACTGCTTCTCCAATACTCGTGGGAATAAAATTGGGGAAAACAATTTAAATTCTTTTAATGGGACCCCAGGGACACGAAGACAGTACCCAACACGGTTAAGGGTCGTTCAACAACATCAGAGCGGCTCTTCGCCCTTGGATGTTTTGGCGGTTATGCCGTCAACCACCAGGGACGGGAGACCTAGGCGTCATATGGTTTGGACGAACCAACTCAACGAATTTATCGTCCGCGCCTATTATCGTGTCATGGATTTGGAACGGAATCCATCAGGGTACAGACATCGACTACATGACGCGTTCATAACCCGATTTCCGGAGCTAAGTCATGTTCCGGAACAGAACGTCGTCAACCAGTACCGGGTGATCGTGAATAACAACCGAGTTGCCTTACCAACTAGGCAACAAATCTTCCAAGAGGTTTCACTTGAGCTCGGGCTGGAGTCATCAAATTACCGGACTAGTCAAAGGAGTAACAGAAGTACTCCACCTATAAGGCACTCCATGAATCCAGTAGTCAGGAGAAGCTTAGTAATTGGGATAGTCGACCCAATTTATAATGAGGCTTTGACCGCATTCCAGGTCGCATTCACAGAGTATGCTGAGATTCTCCCAGACGCTAGGCCAAAGATCCCAAAACTGAAGTTTACTTCGGCAACTACTAACATCATTGCTGCCGTTGATAGAATTTTGGCTGACCGTTTGGCTAGCGAGATTACTGCTACAGAGGGTCACAGCCTGATCTACGTTGCAGCTGCCATGGTTATTCGTCTCCATAACCAACATCTTAGAGCGAATACCAGAGGTATGCGCAGAAAGACTTTACCGTTCTGGGTGTTTCGACTCAACAAAAGAGTCGAAAAGTTGAGAAAGGAGATTGGTCGTGTCACGCAAGCACTCCTTGGAAATCCATCACCAAGAGTGCACAGATGCGTTGCGAACATCATTGGAAACTACCATCTGTCTAATGATATGCCAATCGAAGAAATCCTCGAGGTGCTGAAGCAGAAACTTGCGGTATGTTCCAATCGCATCCGTAGGTATCAGAAAAGCTTTCAGCGAAGGACAGACAACACCTTGTTCTTCCAGAACCAAGGGGGATTCTACAAAAATCTCACCAACTCAGATAGGGAAAGTAACCTCGATCTGGATCAGGCAGAATACTTCTCGAGACGTGTTTGGAGCGAATCCAGCCGTTACAATTTAGAAGTAGCGTGGCTCCCACACCTTATGCGTTCATGCGAGGCCCTCCCCGAAATGACCATGCCTGACGTAACTGAAGTCGACGTTGAAGCAGCCCTTGACAAGACAGGTAACTGGAAGGCGCCAGGAATTGACAAGATTCACAACTTCTGGCTGAAGCGGTTCAAGAGCACTCACAGGATATTGGCAAATCAATTTAATCAGATGATTGTCGATCCTGATTTAGTTCCACCATTTTTCACCAAGGGGATAACTTTCCTCATCCCCAAGGAACAGGGTGTCTCTTGCCCTTCAAAATGTCGACCAAGTACTTGTCTTCCTACCATCTACAAGGTCTTCACTTCAGTTCTGTGCGCAAACATCTCAAAACATCTTGATGTTCATAAATTGATAGCTGAGGAGCAAAAAGGATGCGCAAAAGGCTCCCGCGGCTGCAAAGAACAGCTTATAATCGATACGGTAGTTGTAAAGCAGGCTGTCCACCAAAAACGAAACATCTCGACAGCCTACATCGATTATAAATCAGCCTTTGACTCGATATCACATTCGTGGGTACTACAAGTGTGACGCTTGTATAAAATCAACCCGAATGTCGTTCTTCTTCTGAGAACAGTAATGAAGAATTGGAGCACGAAGCTATCGGTATCTTCGCAAACATCAGGAGAGATACCAATCAGGCGTGGCATTTTCCAAGGCGACTCTCTAAGCCCACTGTGGTTTTGTTTGGCTTTGAATCCGCTATCCCATCTTTTGCATGAAAGCAAATACGGGATCCAAGTCAAACATGGCATATTGTCGAAATGTACATTAAGCCATTTAATGTACATTGACCACATCAAATTGTATGCCAAAGACGAGAATCAACTTCGCTCCTTGCTGGACATCACCATCCAGTTCAGCAGGGATATCGGCATGCAGTTGGGTTTGGAGAAATGTCGCATAAAAACAATTGTTCGGGGAAAACACACCGACAACGAAGGATACAGCCAAAATAACATCCGAATTGAGGGCATGGATTCGGACGACGTCTACAAATACCTCGGCATATTGCAAGCAACAACACCTGCTGTGGCAATAATCAAATCTAAGTTGCTGGGGGAATTTGAACGGCGTCTGGATGTTGTCCTTAAAACTGAGCTGTACGGGAAAAATAAAATCATGGCAATCAATACCTTCGCCATTCCCGTCCTTCTATACACTTTCGGTGTGATACAGTGGAGTAATACTGATTTAGAAGCTGTCAATAGGCGGTAAGGGTAGTTCTTGCAAACAACAACATGCATAATAGAGCTGCCGAAAAATTGAGGATCACTATCCCACGTCATCAGGGGGTACTTGATTTAAAAACGTTGCACTACAATCAAGTGCACTCTCTTCGTGAGTTTTTCTATGAGAAACAATCCTCTAGCCAAATACATCAGGCTACCGTCATGGCAGATAATAAATTATCTCCTTTGAACTTGAGAAGCAGAGAATGGGATCCCATGTCGAATGTTACTTCAGTCCAACAGAAGATCGACATGTGGAAAGAGAAACCCATTGATGTCATATAAAAAATGTGTTGTTGTCAGGCATTGACATCGAAGCCTCCAACAAATGGTTGACAAATGGTGTACTTTTCTATGGAACCGAAGCATTCCTAACTTCAATTCAGGATGCTTCGCTCCCAACAGAAAATTATAAACGGTACATTCTTCACGACTCCTCAATCACCAACTCCAGTTGTAGGTTATGCAACTATGAAGAGGAGACCATCCAGCACATAACATCTGCGTGCAGGATGTTGAGCGATACCGAGTACACTAATCGTCATAACTCCATCTGCAAGATTCTCCATCAAAACCTTGCGTTGAAGTATAATTTAGTGGCAACCTACCATCCTTACTATAAGTACACTCCGCAGAGAATCTTGGAAAATGATCGGGTCAAACTATGGTGGGATCACACTATTGCCACCGACCACAGTGTTAATCATAACAGACCCGATCTAGTTCTGCTTCTGAAGGAAGAACGAGCGTGCTTTATAATCGATGTAGCCGTACCGTTGGACCGGAACACTGTTGAAAAACAGCACGAAAAAATCCGGAACTACGGCCCCTTGGCAGACGATATGAAGCAGACTTGGAGACTACAAAAGATCCAAGTAGTCCCAGTAGTAATTTCAGGGACGGGTTTAGTCCCGCAGACATAAAGCGCTGAAAACGCTCGATCTTAGGGCTGGACTATACATGGAGATGCAAAACGCGGTTATCCTTGCAACCTGTGCTATAGTCCGAAGAGTCCTGTCCGGTAACAATCTGACCTAATGGGTTTCAGTCTTGATCCGCACTGTCTTCGATATAAGATCCATGTCTCTGTAGTGTAGAACCTCCGCGTCATTGGTTGAAGTGTTTGCGACAATCGGGATGTAGTAATACATTTTCGCATGGTCGCACACACTTTGCGTTAAAACGCATCATCGCTGTGATGCGGGCCTTTGGATGTTGCCTTCAGCCCATCCTTAGGTTGGTCGCCCCTCGGTCCGGTTGGGCGGGAAGAGGGTCCGTGGGCTTTTTTAACTATCATATATATATATAGGATAAGGTTTGTTTACTAAAAACAAACGGGATAATACAAATATTTAGAAGCTTTTGAGTAGCTCATTGCACAGGATCAGTGCCTGTTTTCTACCATCACATAAGATACAAATAATGGCGTTCATATGAATCGAGATCTTGATGCATTTTGACAATACACGTCTACACAAGTCACAACTCTTTGAAGAACAGATAAGATTAGAACAGTTTCGTTCCATATCTGACGACAGCTATTTATATATTCACTGAAAAGTTTGGCTAATGTTGAAAACTACTAAAAATAAAGCTCATAGAGGAGGATCGAAGTGAATCTATACAGGGAATCCCGTTTATGATGGTACAAATTTTAATGATTGATAGTACTACTTGTTTACCGAAAATTGGTCCATAGAATGGGTACTCTATTTTTTACCGTTCAGAGTTGTAGCGTTTTTTGTGAATAGTGTCAAAGCTTTGCTGTTCTGAAAAAATCACAATTTCCCACTTTCTCAATTATTTAATCCCAGATTTGATACCATTTTCGGAAATTACATAAAATTTCTTATAAATGGATGTTTTTTTTTAATTGCAAAGGCCATCATCACTTCGGATATATATGTAGCTGTTTAAATTTTAAAGAAATTTCAAAATCGATTTTTTATCTATATTTCAGTACGTATTATTGTAACGGTACTTTAAACTTATAAACATTATTGTAACTGTACTTTAAACTTAAACTTGTCAACTGCAAAGTTGACAAAAGTTGCCTCATTATGTTAGCTTTCAAATCACATATGAAAATGATGAGCTTAATTATGGAAAATTGAAGAACATGATGCATTAAAGGCGTGAAAAGGTGGTCTCGATGTAGAGCATATTCACCTAAATATAGTAAATCTAGTGTTTTGGCACATTATTTCTCGACTGCTCTCATTTAAAACTACAACATTTAAATAGATTCGCTCCATATCGAGCGAACAAAGACAAGTCTTTTGGGGACACAATATTCCTCCACATTCAAATGTCTAAAATATGCTAGCCCACAGCCGACGTTGACCTAAAAAATCTCGACAAACCAACAATAGATAGAATAGTATCCGAATTCCAATAGTAAATCAGTAAACCTGAGGGCGACTTCCCCCATCAATTAAGGCATTTAGCAAGTAGCCAAGTAGGATGCAAGAAAAAAATAGATGCCCTAGCCATGCTGTTCTTTTGCTAATACGTAGCGCTAGTGTGTAGCTTGCCAGCCGTTGATCATTCAAGCAAACAAACAAATGCCGTGGTTGTCACCATCGGCAGGATCTCTCCTTTTGTGAAGTTGAACTAACAAAACAACAGAAAATAATAACCTAGAATGATTAAGCTAGTTGAGTAAGAGTAAGTTAAAATTTCAGAGGGAAAAAGAAAGGAATCGCTGCAGTTAGAAGTTTAGAAAAATTATCACCTCTCCACCTATGTATGACAGGGCACAATAAAAGAAATAGTGTTAGGCGGGCGAAAAGATAACACACTTGTCAGGTAATGTAGAGGAGATGAAAATGCGGGGGTATAATTGTAATCAGGACATCTGACAATGGATAGATGAGATTACATATGCTTCTTGAATCGTTGCCGTTAATATTTATCCTAAAACTAGGTTTCAGTCATGCAGTTAATGTACTACGAACACGACATCCAACATCCGGCGCAGTTCTACCATAAATGAATTACTCAATTTGCAGCTCCCCGGATTTGTTAATTCAGAGCACTACAACGAGATCAGCTAATAAACTAATTCGATTAGATCTATGGGGACACAGAACTTTGGAAGAACTGAATACAGTTTTCAAAATACCTTCTGATTCTCGGATCCACAAACATATCTTGACACGTAGAGAAACTGGGACGAACCAGAAGAATGCGTGGCAGAATATACTGATGCTTTCTACAGCGACTACTGAAAAACAGAACAGGGTTCTTGGGCCGGAGTCTACATCTAGAATAAAAACGACAAGTAGCCTTTTCCCTTAGGACAATATGCAACAGTCTTTCAGGATTAAGGACAGCAACCTGCATGGTTGACAAGTGGTTGAAGGGCAGGCACATCGCAATCTGTAACGATAGTCACGCTGCATTAAGGGCATTGAGTAGCTTTTTGATCACTTCAAAAATCGTTCAGGAATGTAGATACCGATTGAATACGGTGGAACTACTCTGGATACTCCGTCATTTTTCACATATACTGCAAACTTTATTCTGTCGAAAAGCAAGAAGACTTGCAGGAGTATTATGGGCATTCTGACTGGCCATAATTACTAGCTAGGCATATGTTCACAATAGAGACTCTTCAAGATGATTTTTATTTGCAGAAATGGTCCCTGCACTAATCATCCGAACAGAACAGGTCGCTATTGTCGTGCGAAAACAAGCCTATTGGCAATTGAGCGATGCCGCCTCCCCTCCCTCCCCGGAACAACGAAAATATTTTATACACCCGAAACTGATGGATAACGAACAACTACCACGCCTCCTCTTATGACCACTTCCGCATCTTTAAACAAAACATGATTTAACACTGTTAATCCTGATTACTTTAACTACTTAAAAATTAGGTTTATGAAAGTATCATGTTTGCTACCTAGAGTGGATCCTGCAAACTACACAATATGGATCTAAAAGTGACCACCGCATCCTCATCGAAGCTCAAGCCGGCAAAGAACATATACAGATAAGAATAAATCAAACTAGAGCAGATAATGTTGATGTGATCGTTAAAATAAAGGAGATGAAGATCTTTATTATGGTCGTTCTTCTTTTATGAAAGCTACAAAAAACTAAAGAGAACGTACTTGCGAAATATGTTCTTATTGCATCTTTGTAATTCATTTTTGAATGTAATAAAAGTTTATACATATAATTCCCCAGAAAAAAACAGTTTTGCAAAACATAAATAAAATATCGTAATATCGTAAACAAATGGCTTATTGCTGTTATTATTGTTGCTAATACTGCTATTTGCACATGTACGCAATTAAATGTGGTGCTTCAATGCAAAAGCTCCCTTTATCGCAGCCCCTCCCGCAATCGCTACAACCAGTGAATGGAGCGTGTTTGCAAATATAAATAGCCGCATACATAGGCTGCAAGATAAATAGCTATGCACATTTGCAAACGGCAGCGCAAATATTTTAAGTGTGAATCAATTGCAATGCACAAATAAGCAGACTGCATTCCACGCTCCAAACAGAAAACATAAGACGCAAACGACAAACTACAAAACAACTTATTGAATGACTGACTCCGAGGGGCAAATAGCACCGATGCCATCGAAAGTAGTAGTAGTACGGGGACTGCGTGCCAGAAACGCTTCTACCGCTTCCACCGCCTTTCAACGTTATTTTGTATTATAGTCGTTAATTTTTCTTCTTTCAGCTTTATTTCTTTCTTCACGTTTCCCCCTCAACCCGCCTTTTTGCACATACAATTATCATTTTGGTTTTATTTTTTAATATGACGGCCAATCAACCATACATGAAGCAAAGTTGTAAACAAGTACGCGCGCGTGTTGTTTTTATGCCTTTATGAAAAATGAAACGACAACGAAAATAATAAGTTCTGTTTTGTAAGAATTGACGACATATTGTTCTGCATGTGTGGAATATTGTTTATAAAATAATGGGGTACTGTTACGCGACCAAGGAATTTGGCCCAGACAATGAGTTCTATTGTTCAGTAAGATGGGATTTTTTTGCCATTTATTCTTTTCTGTCGATTCATTGAGAATCAGATTTTGTGTTACAGTTTAACACGTACACTCGCACTTCAAGTAAAGAGGGAATTACCCCTTATTCCCGGGAAGTTGGGAAAACTACTACCAGAAAAGTTTGAAAATATCTATTGCTTTTCTTTTTCAGATTTTAATAAATTCCCATACATTAATTGAAGATGCATTGACTGACATACACTTAGCATAAAAACTGCGTACACCTCATGCCATTTAATTTTCAATATTAAGGAAGCCAAAATAAACATTTTCCAGATTTTTTTTCGGCTATCGATAAGTACTTGTTAATCAGTCTCCACACTGATTTTCATTAATTTTGTCGGAGCATTTTCTAAGATCAAAGCGGAAAATGTCTGCGTACACTCATCTAATTAGGGAATTCCCCGAAATATGACGTCTCAAATGAACTTTCCTGAAATTGTCCTGCGTCCGTTATTAATTGGTTTTCATTTATACATGTGATTAGAAAGTTTATATGTGAAATAAGTGTTTGGGGTTGCAATGGCAAATAAAGGAAAACAAATTTCCGTCAGCGAGAGAAAAATTATTATTAAATTATCAAAGAAGGGAACAAGTTACAGGGAAATTTCGGGAATCATTCACTCATTCATCCAGTTAACAATTTCAAATCAACAGGTGAGTTCTGTTCAAAAAGTCGTTCTGGTCGTCCATCAATGTTGTCCTGGAGAGAAAGGCGCAGAAATCTAACAACAGTCAAAGAAAATTCTCGACTAACTGTAAGACAGATGACAGTGGAAATCAAGCAAAAGTTCAATAAGCAAATTTGTCCGGACACCATCATGAAAATACATAAAAAAAAGCCTGGATACCGAGGACGAGTCGCACAACGAAAACCTTTTATTACGCTGATTAATCGAAAAAAACTATTCTAATCCAAATAACTTCAGGCAATTCAGCCTAACATCATTTTTGCTGAAATGTCTGCAGAGACATTCGCGAGAAGGCGCTAAAGTCGCACCCCCTAAATGAAAACCAACACGCTTACCAACGTGGAAAGTCCTGTAATTCTGCTCTTCATTCTTTGGTTTCAGAGAGAGAGGATGCAGCTCTGAAGGGTGAGTACGCGATGGGGGAATTCGTGGACATTGAAGGGGCCTTTGACTCTGTGCCCTTCCAAAAGTTCTGTAATGCCGCCAGAGCGAATGGTGTTGATGAAATTCTAATAAAGTGGATCTACGCTATGCTAACGCAGAGATTGTTGTGTGCTGAAGTGGGTGTTAATCGCTACTTAACAACGGAAGCAACGAAAGGCTGCCCTCAAGGAGGCGTGCTATCGCCACTTCTGTGGAGTATGCTGGTCAACTCATTACTATGCGAACTGCAAAATCTGCCAATACACGTTCAAGTTTATGCGGATGACGTGGCTGTACTGGCTGTTGGTCGAGATCTCGGAATGTTGTATAGAAATACACAACGCGCCGTTCATTTGATTGACAGTTGGTGTTTCAGGCAGGGACTTTCAGTAAATCCAAATAAAACCACAATGGTATTATTTACAACAAGTCGGAATACCGGAAGCTCGCGCTTCGGGTATAAAGGTTTTGTGTTCATCTTATGTAAGAGACGCACATTTTTCTGTCCGTATATAGTTACAAATCCAACATAATCCTTCATATTTTTCCAAACTACGAGACATACGTACATATTAGAGCCATAGATATCACGCTCACCCTAAACAAACAAACTGCCTATTTCCGAATACTGTACACATATATGCACGTATCTAAATTGATCGTACCCATATTTCCGATTTACGTCTTATATCTAACTGAATTAGGCACTACCCGCAAAGTTCATTAGCACGCATATATTATATACCTACATAGACACATGTCGGGTTGACAAATGACTAAAAAACTAAAACAAAATAATTGTCTGCGACCCAATTCATAAGAATTCATTTCGTTGTGGTATTGACGAATTGATATGTGATGATGACGTCATGCAGGTTGTAGAGTGCACGAAATTCACAAAAAATTGTAAAGTTTCACCCCCTACAACTTTGTTAATAATAATTCGATTTTCTTCAAACTTGACCAAACTGTGCATTATATTCTTCATTACACGCATGCCAAATTTTGTACTTCTGGGATGAACATAAGGAGGGGTGCCGGGTAAATTTCTAAAATGTGGAAATATACTGTTATTAACTTTATTTGTGCAGATATCGCAACCGGATATATTTTGAGGCCTAGATTTTGTAGAGATGCACCACTGTGATTTTTTTCGGATTTTTCGGTTGGATAGGTTCTGAGAACGAGACCTGTTACACTTTTTGGGGGTCATATTTTGAACCCTCACTCCCCTATGTTTAATCTAATATCAAATATTGAACCAGATTCGAAAAGTACTAATTGAGACCTTTCATTTGATACCCTACATGGCTACATTCTGCGAAAAAAAAATTTGCACCCTCCATTCACATGTACGGGAAGCCCCCCTTAAACTTAACACAAGATGGCGCCACTTGACGCATGTAAAGGGATCACTAAATTACATACTCTCACCAATTTTCGTGAAAATCGGTCTAGCCGTTTCCGAATAAATCGGGTGTGACAGACAGACAGACAGACAGACGGACAAACGGAGAGACAGACACCGTCTCGATTCTAATAAGGTTTTGTTTCACACAAAACCTTAAAAAGGAGGAAATTGAATGGTCTTTGCCTTCCAGAGATGAAGGGTACAACCCTTCAACTCTTCGAAGTAGTGAAATATCTGGGAATTACTCTAGACAAGAAGCTTCTTTGGAACAAACATGTAGAGGTATAGATGAATCGAGTTCCCACAGCTTATGGGCTGTGTAGGTGGACCTTTGCTTCGACATGGGGACTTAGGTCTGTTGCTATCATTAGGCCGATGTTCGCTTATGCATCCGTAGTTTGGTGGGTTAATGTGAAATAGAAGAATTTTTGCTGTAAACTAGCCACACTGCAAAGAACTGTGTGTCTGGGTATCACCGGTGCCATCAGCACCACATCCGGTGCAGCTCTGAATGCATTACTCAATTTCTAGCCTTTGGATTTGTTTATTCAGAGCACTGCAATGAGAACGGCTCATAGACTAATTCGATTAGATCTATGGGAAAATGGACGTGGGGGGCACAAAGCATTGGAAGGGTCGTTGGGAGAACTGAATCTAGTTTTCGCGATGCCTTCCGATCCTCAGATCTTAGATACATTTGTTTGGTAGAAGATATATTGTTTTGAAATGGAGAGAAAATTGGGACTAACCAGAAGAATGCGTGTCAGGATATACTGACGTCTTCTATACCGATGGTTCAAAGACAGAAAATGGTTCTGGAGCAGGAGTCTACCTATCGAATAAAAACGAGAAGTGGGCTTTTCCTTTGGGACAATACACAACGGTCTTTCAGGCTGAAGTGTATGCGATCCTAAAGGCTGCAACCTGGATGATTGACGAGCGGTTGAAGGGCAGGCGCATCGCAATCTGTAGCGATAGTCAAGCTTTCTGTGTGAGTGCCCCGCTTACGGGCGCATCAGACATCTGATTTTTGGTGCTGAAGTGCTCCATCCGCAGCGGACAGCATCACATCCACTAACGGAAATCCTGCGATACATAAACGAATCCGGGATATTCAATTAAACGGGGGAATCGAGTGCAATGGACCACTAAGGTCTGAGTGCTCTGCTTTGCCTCTCCCCCACTTCAAACACACACAAATCGAAAAAAAACACCTTGTCGTTACTAAATAGTACGTAAATTATCCCAAATCGTTTTGAATACTATGGAGGAAATCAGGAACAACATTCCAAAAAGAAAATTTACTTCCAAAGGTGAAACACGGTGGTGGTGGAGTAATGGCTTAGGGAGGTATATCGGCTAACCGCGTGGGTAACGTTGAGTTTATTAAGTCAACAATGGGTAAACTATATAATATAATATTTTAGGGAATAATGCGAGCAAAGTGCGCGAAATCTCCGCTTGGGTAAGGACTATTATTTCCAATGATCCCTAGCATAGAGCCCAAATTGTGAGGCTCTGGTAACTGTATAATGCCCCAAAACAGCTTCATACACCTCCACAACTTCCAAACCTTAATCCCATTGAACATTTATGAGACTGATTCGAGAGAAGAATTCCTCAACACAATATAATCAGCAAAGAAATGTTGAGAAATATCCTCAGAAAAGAGAGGGGGAAAATTTCATCCGAGCAGACAGCAAAGCTGCCTAACCGCCTACAACAAGTTATTAACGCAGACTTTTTACGCTGTAAAAGGTAACAATTTCTCAAAGACTGTTAAGGTTAAATTAATAAAATTCTGCCTGCAGGTAGTACTTTAAGTAAGTAATAAATGTATTCAAAAAAATCTGGAAATATTTTATTTCATCTTGGTTTTTTAACAGTATCATTTTATTGACAGCAGGTGTACGCAGAATTTTTCTGCTAAATGTACATTGCCAGAAAAAAATATTCGCTTTTCATCCCAAAGTTACAAAGAAAGTATAGCTTTACAAGGGTATTCGAATTCTTAATTAACTTTTAACTCAAAAACAATTCACTTTGTATATGCATACCAAAAATAATCTAATTTACAGAATAGGACAGTAAGACATCGAGAAAACAAAGTAGATTTTTCATTTATTACATAAATTAACGGAAAAGAGTATTCGCTCTCGTCCAAACATAGACAACAAATAGTCCTTTACGATATGCACTGATATCTGATGGCCAGCAAACGAAAGATACAGTTTTCGATGAATCGCGCCTAACAAATTTTGGCAAATTGTGAGGCCACATTTTAAATCGACTGCCGTCAATTAGAAATTTGAAAAAAATGCGCCGTGAAATCATCTTGAAAATGGAAAACCATTCAATGAAATCGCAAAAATAGTTAATAGAAATAAAAGTACAGTAAGAAGTGTTTATAATAGGTTTTATGATGCCCAAAACTTGGAAAGTGCTTATCGGTTTGACGTCCATACAGTTTAACTCCCCGCGAAGAACTAAAAATGATAATGTTAAAATAGAGCCAACGTAACATCTATAAAATTACAAGGGTGTGTGAACAGAATTTGGTAAAAAGTGTGCCCTAGAATAATCTGGAATACCAATCCAATACTTCACGAGTTCCCAGGGAAAAAGCCATGCATTGGGAAAGTGAATCAAATGAAAAACCTGCGTTTCCAAAGCAGTACCAAACGAAAAGCACACAGTTTTATTCTCAGACTAGAGAAAATACATTTTTCAATGGGATGGACATACACATGTTTGAAGACACTCCGCGCCTAATTAGAGTTTAAAAATTGCTTTTATCGAGCAAAATATGGATAAAACTGTTTATCGTTATGTTCTAGAAATGCTGAAAAACTAGATCTTGGGAATTATTTCCAACATGACAACGATCACGAGCAACGGCTTGGCACGTTGGAATATGGGTTTTGTATAACCTTCCTCACACCCTCAATATTCTGCCACAATCTCAATCTCAGAAGATTTATGGGATGATTTAGAAAAATGCCTTCGGCAACAAGAAATATCCAAAAAACACAGGTAAAAATTACACTTACAGAAGAATGGGAGAACATTTCTCTACAATATACTAAAAAACTAGTACACTCCATACCCAATCGTTTACAACACATAATCAAAGCTAACGGACGTCACACAAAGTACTAAATTTACAATTTTAATTGTAAAACTGTTTAAGAGCGAATACTTTTCCCCGTCAATTTTTACAACAAATGAAACATTTGGTCTATTTTCCTGTTGTGTTATTAACCTATTTCGTAAATAAAATTATTTTTGGCATACATGTAAATAGCGAATTGTTTTTGAGTAAAACGGTAGTTAAGAATTCTAATACCTTGGCAATACTATACCTTCTTTGTAACTTTAGGATGAAGGGCAAATACTTTTTCCAGCACTGAAGATGTTCTCCATTAATTGGTGAGTCTGATAAAAAATTACCACTCAGAGAGAACTCTCGGATACGAGACGGATGAAGACCCCAAAGAATACATCGTCACAGCGGGGACACCATAGGACTTGGTACTGACTCGCCTGCTGTGGAATGTTACGTATAATGGTGTGCTTGTGCTTCCCGCAGCAAAAGAGGGTACGATTCTCGGCTTTGCCGATCACCTAGCCGTATTTGTTATAGCATAGCATCCAAAAAATGTGGAGACCTACGGAGATAATGAGAGTGATAATGACGTGACTGGAAAAGGCCGGCTGGACTCGGGCGGATGAGGAAACGGAAGCGATCTAAACAACGAAAAAAATGAGTGCACTGTATCATGTAAGACGTATGGAGTGGCAAAAAGAACGCAACAATGCTGGAAAATCACAGTCCAATAATCTCTGGCAATGCAAATGGGGCGAGTCTTCGAAGGGTCCATGGACACCTAGGCTCATTCCCAGCATTAGGGTGTGGTTTTAGCGGATAGCTTAGTGGTTAGAGCACGAAGCTGTCGTACGGAAGGTTGCAGTTCAAATCTCACTGGTAGAAATGGTGTTTGTTTCGTGAATGACGTCGGATACCAATCGACTCAGCTACGAATGAATACCTAAGTCAAATCAAATAATCTCGCATCTCGCTGACAACATTGCCTCCTATAGTGCAACATAATGCTGTGGTGTACCGTTACGGTCTTAAATGAAGTGCTCCAACACACTTCAAAGCCCTGATCCAATATGGTTTGTTGCGCCAACGATTATTATTATTATTATATTTAGCGGAAACACGGAGAGATTGATTTAACAGAAGCAAATCTTACACGTATTTGTCCTAACTTAGATGCTCGCACGGCCGAGCTGAAGCGGACATGTCTTTCTAAAATTTTTACATCTGCACAGGAACTGAAAAAATCACAAAGTGGCAAAAGAGGTTCCTGCATTTCTATTTTGATACGATCTTTTATATATTTTTTTTCATTTTAAAATTGAATTTGAATAGTTTCTTTGAATTCCTCGTAACATTTTTTCGAAACCGATGTCAAAGATAAGATCCCTACTATATTCGGAGAAAAAAAGTATGATTTTCTTTTACAAGTATATGTAAAACCCTTAAGTTGAACATGAAATTCATTTATTGCATGCATGGAGCTTCATAGTTTTCAAGTGTCCGTCAAATTCCCATGAATGCATTCGTTTGCGAACAAAATATAAGTAACAGACAAAAAGACAATAAACATTTTAATAAGATTTTGTTTTTCACAAAAGACAAACTCAATATATCTTTTTGGGAATGCTGCAGAAAATAAGAGGGACTGAATGGGGATTAAGCGAAAAAATTGGTTAAAGCTATTTTAAGTTATATATATGGTTGTCATTCACCCCTTGGTGGAGTATAGCTCGCCAACCACACCTACACATCATCGTTCGCAGTTACCTGAAATGCGTTTCGGCTCGGCACAGGACTTCCTGAGACGTCGTTCTGCGTCAAGAGTTTTTGAAGCGACTGATTCACCGGCCATCTTGGAAGAATGGATTCTACTGCACGGCGTAATCAGCAGTTGCTCCTCTTTAATATGTCACCTACACACCGCCACCTCCGTCTGCTGATCACATCGCGTACGGGTAACAGGCCTGTGCGCCAATTGAGTTTTCTGTGGAATAGTATCAGGCCAGCGTACTCCGATGATACGACGCAGATGAACCCTTGGAGCCTTTGATTGGTAATAAGGACCACTTTCCATATGCTACTCCCATATACCAACACAGAAAGGGTACTACCACGGAACAAAAACAACAACTTGTTTTTGGAGTTGATATAACTGCATTTCCAGATTTTAGACAAACCAGCGAAAGCGGATCTAGAGCTGTTAATGTGTCGGGCAATATTCAATAATGAATCCATAAACACATTCTACGCGCAAATCGGGCAAACATCCTTTGGTTCAAAACTATCAAAGTAAATTTGTTTCAATTAGACGGAAAACACTATGTTCGGGATCCTGAAGGTAAAGCGTTCGAGCAAAGGTACACCATTAAGACCGTAAAACATAGAGGCAGATCAGTCATGATCTGGGATTACTATTAAGAATGAAAACGGTACCTTATATTAGGTTGTTTCAAATGAAATGTCGGATTTTTCAATGAAGCGAAGTTAGTTATGATTTTAATGTTTAAAACTGCCGCAAGGTGACTCTGGTGGTATGGGATAATTGAGTATAAATAGTCGTTCGTTCGATCAAGGAGTCATTTCAGTTTCACTCGTCATTGAAATTCCAAGTAAAACTCAAAGAAAAAAGCATGGAAGTGAGTCAAAAACGTCTACTTTTTCTATATGAATTTAAACTTGGTCACAACGCAGCGGAGGCAACCAGAAACATTTGCAGAGCATTTGGAGTTGACGCAGCAAACGAACGAACGACACAGCGGTGGTTCGAAAAATTCCGATCAGGCGACATGACCCTCCAAAGTGAACCTCGTGGACACCCAGGACCATCGATCGACAACGACGAGTTGCGTTTGATAGTGGAATCTGATCCCCGATCATCGATTCGTGACATTGCAGAGAAAATAGGCGTACACTATTCGACAGTATCTCGGCACTTACAACAGCTTGGAAAGGTGAAGAAGCTTGATAAGTGGGTTCCGCATGAACTCAACGAGCAAAACATGACGCTGCGAATGGAAATATACAGTTCTCTACTCAACCGCAACAGGAACAATCCCTTTTTGCGCAGAATAGTGACATGCGATGAAAAGTGGATATTGTACGACAACCGTCGCAGATCAGCGCAATGGCTAGATGCCGATCAGCCTCCACAACACATGCCAAAACCGAGCCTTCACCCGAAGAAGGTAATGGTAACTGTTTGGTGGTCTGCATCTGGAATTATTCATTATTCGTTTTTGGAGCGTGGTGAAACAATTAATGCAGAGAAATATTGTGCCCAACTTGATGAAATGCACGAGAAATTACGTGTTCAGCGGCCTAGATTGGTCAACAGAGATGGAGTGATACTGCTCCATGATAACGCCCGACCTCATGTTTCCAGAATGACGGTCCAAAAATTAAATGAATTACGATATGAGACTCTTCCTCATCCACCATATTCACCCGACCTCTCGCCAACCGACTACCACTTTTTTAAGCATTTGGATCACTTTTTGGCGGGGAAACAATTCAGCAATGAAGTAGCTGTCAAAAGTGCCTTTGAAGAATTTCTTAGCTCTAGAAACCCAGACTTTTACGAAACTGGAATAAATGCCCTTGTATCTCGTTGGGAGAAGTGCATTGAAGCTGCTGGTTCTTATTTTGACTAATAAAATTAATTTTCATAAAAGTTATAGTTTTTTGAAATTTTACTCAAATATCCGACATTTCATTTGCAACAACCTAATATTAAGGGGGGAAACCACATTACAAGGCTTATTTGCACGTACTTTTTGAGATTTTTTTTAAAAAAAAGGACGCGACATTGTTCCTCTGGAGGTTGTAACTAGATTTCTCCTACTGCAGAACGTGTAGCGCCTTCAATTTTCATCTAAAACCAAAAAAGTTCAAGAACGAATGGACAAAAGGGTAGTAAAGGTTTTTGAGAGTACGAGTATAAAGGAGATAATTTGAGATCAATGCCATTCAGTCGCAATATCATTTATTTTTAGCTTTACGACTGTCGTTTTGAAGACACATGGTATTTACAACAACACCATGAATACCGCATTGCCAATCCTGGAAGAACTCTAAGCATGTTCTTATTGTTGCAGATGTTCTTCATTTAGCAGGTGGCAGTACGGCAAAAAAGTACCTGGAGATGATAATCCTAATAATTCGGATCGTCAAGGACTGACGATATATGTATATGTGTAAAAAGATAACCATGCAGTTTCGGTTCCCAATGGATCCCTATGTCATAAAGCCAGAACTGTCTCCAATTTTTAGCTAAAAGCAGCAATAAAACATTCCCTTAGTCAGATAGTAGCCTGGACATTGTGACAAGAAAACTGAACAAAGAGAAATTAACAATCATAGCGGAGCGTAGGTGAGTTAAAACATTAATTGGGAATAAGGTATGTTTACTAAATACTGAAATTCGGAAATATTTACTTTATTTTAACTAAATTTAGTTCACGGACGTTATGTGACAAACTAATGCACTTTTGACCTTGATGGCTACTATATTTTGACCCACCGTCATTAAGGGAAACATATAATCAATCAAGCCGAATCTTTATTAGAAATACAATGCCCATTACAGAAGTTTCTGTAATGCCGAAATCAAGGATGCATTTTCAAATTCATATAAAAGCCGTTAGTAGCTAAAGATGGTGGTAAGATTGGCGAAATAATGTGGCAGAAGCAACAATTTTTTAACGATTTCCCAGGTTGCTGGCCTAAAGATTTTTTGCGTTTTTCTGTTCGCTTCTACGACCTGCAAGAAAAATTATGAATGAAATTTAATTCGGACAAAGCGGTGAGTTGCCATAACACTAAATATAATCTTCCTCATAATTTGAATCGAGAATCGAAGATATTAATTGCATTAAAGTCGCTAGTACGACAAGGAACAAGTTATTGCAAATCAGGCATTCAACTCAATAGCATTTCCAAACAACACGCTATCAAATATTTCTTCAAAATACCGTTATCACTTCACGCTCTATCCCCTTCTTACTACCGCCATGTCTAAAATTAACTGATGGTATTCCCAAGTCATTATCGAAATTTCCCATTGAAATGTATCTACGAAAACATTCCAATGAAATTCCGAAAAGCTCGTTTCTCAGTTTTTGCCCACAACACAATAAACATACCATCATCGTTCAGCCATTACTCAACTCTAACTCAACCTAAGAGCGCGCTACTTTCACTATTATGAATTATATTTTGATTGCATTTGCAAAAACCTTTATCCGAAATCCCCTTTGAAAAGTTCATTTTCTAACTGGCCACGATTTTGGGCGAACGCAAGATCTGATGCAGAGATGCCCAGTTATAACCGATCGCCAGAAAACCAGCCAACAAGAAGACGAAACAACAATTAAACACACATACCTGGGCAAGAGAAACACTGTGCGTCTGCGAAGTTGCCAGCCGCACTTGGGGCAGGCAGGGTCGTGGGGGTACAAATAAAAGTATTTATTATCGCGGTTATTTGTAGGCAGATTTAAATCACATGAAAATAATTGAGATAAAAATAAAAATGACTTTTCTCCACTTTCCGTGAAGTTTGGTGCACTCTTATTATGATTAGCACTTTTTATCAGTTATTTTTGGTAGAACGTATCAAAGTGTATTGGCGGTTGTCGTGTATGTATTCCCCCGTCGCTATTCCGCCCTCTAACACCGAAATTAGGACAATGAATTGCACAGACACACCGAGCAGCAGCGACACCGGTTTCAATTTTCCCAGGTTTTCATGCCATCCACGCCTGTTTCCCGATCATTCATTCATTCCGCCCGGACAGCGTTCCTCCACTTTCAATCTGATTCGAATTCAGACGGAAAAATCTAGCGCGATCGCACGCCTCTACACACAAAAAATAGATGTGTACGAAAACCGCAAAGTGATTACGCAAGCGTCGACATTTTTATTCGCATAAATTCTCATAGCGAACGACAAAGCCACCGCCGATTCTGTTCCCTTCTATCACATATTATCTTCCGCCGGCCGAGTTTCGTTTTCCTTCCATTTCACACAATTTCAGGCAATCATTCGCTCCAATTTGCCATTATGTTTACATATTTGTGCACCTTTTCAATTCGCAAATTGACTCCTCATCCGAGTCGATCACTGTTCACCACTCCACCACTCCCATCGCACGGAGCCGCGGCGTCACCAATCCAAGCAGACGGCGTGAAGTGGTTCGAGGCACATTTCATGCCAATTTTCGCAATTCTTCCATTTGCAGGTAATTCACAAATTAGAGCACATACTCCAATCGAGATTTGGCCTCAGCACCACACATTTCCCAACCCACCACAAGAAGTATGTCGAGACGGAAAAAGTCGAGCAGCTTTTGGGGTCCAACGATCGCTGCTGCGGAGCGGCGAATTTCGTGGCTCGCAAAACCTAAATGCGTTGGCAAACATTCACGCTGGCCGTAATGTTACAAATGACACAGCACAATTGTTTGGTTTAATCCACATTTGGCAATAGAGACACAGGCTAGGACCGATCGCGGCGCCCCAAATCACCCGGGCCGGTGTGACTATTCTCGAACACGGGAATGCACTCAAGCCACCGAAATGTGCTGAATACGGAACAGTTTGATAACTCGATAAGAATCAAATTCCAATCAAAGCCCCCGAAAGCTACACGCGCAACACGGACGCGTATCGGAAATACATCTCGCAATTAATGCTGGCGACGAGCTACTAACGAGCAACAATTCTGCCCCGTCTCCGGCCATTTGATAGTCTTTAGCATGCTCGCAAAACAATCAAAGTGTGTACAATATTTACGTTTGCACACCACAAAAGATACAAGATCGTCGACATAGCCGCAGCCGTCGACGTCGTCATTGAAACCACACATTTTTCACTTTTATTTTCCCAGATCAAAATAAGCAGCACATTGAGCTTCAAGCCAGTGCCAAGTCAACACAATCAGGGGAGCTCCATGCTCTCCCATCAACGGGGCAGCCAGTGTTACAGCCCACAGTTTGCTATAAGTAGCAAATTAAGCCTGGTTGTTAGAAGCAACCAGTAATCGACGACATCGTACTGAATAACATCTAAACTCTTCATATGTAGGGATGTGCAGGAATTTGCAGTATTCAAATTGAAAGCACCTTCTTGGGATGGAAGTTCATAAGAGCAGGTGGCCCACATGGCGCTTGCACTCCGATTTTTATTAAGAGGCAAAACCTTACTGTTTGCACAGACAGGGTCACGTAAAGCAGGAGTACTTCGAAAGTTAGCAAATGAAAGAAGCTCAGACAACTTAGCCACGTTTTTGCTCCTCCGAAGGGCAAAGGTAAGGTGAGGAAGCGTCTGATGCCGTTCCTCTCACGACAAAACCATCAGCAATTTGAGAATTTTGTATTTAGGTTTAACGGATACCCGAAAGACGAAAGAATTTTAATCTCCAACTTCGTAAAACCCAAGCTTGTACTCGATGCAGCAACTCTCCTGTCCTCTTCTAAACTCTTAGTAGCAATCAATATCTAAAAAATCTTAATCCAATCTTTGCCCAGTGGTACGTGAAACTTCATAATAAAAATATTGAAATTTTCAGTTAAAAATTCTGATTTAGAAATAAAAAATTCTCAAAATGGTTTGAAAAATTCTGAATTTGACTTACAAAACGTATAATTTAACTTGTATGTACTGATATGAAGTAATTAAAATCTATGTACGTCCCACTCATTAACAATACCGCTTTTCTTGCAATTGATTCATGGCAGGCATACGGTAATGGTATCGGAAGTCCATACCCACTTTCGAGACCGTTATGGTCTTGAATGAAGTTCTCTAACACACTTCAAGGCTCAGATTCAATTGGATTGTCGCGCAAACAATTATACTACTTTGGACGTTTTGGCCAAAATGTGTATTTTTATAGATTTCTAGTCCACTGAGTACAGGAAAAATATTCAAAATAATCCATCAGGCCTAGTTTAAAAAAATGAAAAACAAAAATTACCTAAAACATAAAATTAAAAAAAAAAATATTGATTCTACCCTCTTTCTTGCGATTTTTTTATGTTTTTAAGGTTTAAAGGGGGCGAACTTTTTATCTTGATTACTCAGTGAGAATCCAAAATAATGGAGACATCCCAATAATGGTCTTTTTTAGCGCAACGGTAACAAAAATAATAAGAATTTAATCAACACATTCTATAAGACAATTCATCAAAAATAACCATTTGAGACCACAAAAAGGCAGTTCTTCCCATATTAAATAAGTGGCGTTATAGAATTTTTCCAATCACCACATTTCAACAGTAGGAGTTAGTATAATAAGAGAAAGGTGTTTCGGCAAAAGTATAAACAAAATTAAAATGTGTAAATCAGTGTTATTATTATATTATAGCCAGAATCGGGATTCGAGCTCGAAATCGTTCCATTAAACAAGTACCAAAAGATCATACACAAAATGGCAAATTATAATAGCTTTGACAAATTTGGGATAACACTTGTAATTTCGATGGGAGAAGTTCTCTTTGTAGGAAATAAACAAAACAGTTCAAATACGGTTGCTATCTGAGTATATCGATTTTGCATCGCACTTTTCCAAATTCGCATTTGTTGCCAATCAATCGCAGAACTAAGAAGGATAGCAAAGACAGGTGACAAATATTTTTTTTCTATAATCTATCCAGGTAGAATTCTATTCGGGAATTAAATTGTATTAGGTTTTTTAAATTGTTTTACTGCAAGAAAATATGTTGAATTCCGTGAACATTGTCACACTTTATTGCTACCTTAAGTTTCGAAGTAGCACAACGGCCCTCATGATCTCCTCTAAAAATTCGCAAGATGTATTAAGTTGAAGCATTTTTCTAAATTCCGTTCGGTAACACCATCTTTATATTTTCGCTATCTTCATTTGCACACTACACTATCAAAACTGGACCCCAACTTCGACTGGTTCGCTACATGTTGGTAAGTCGGTGTTAGTGCTCGAGAAGAGAGCTTCTCCCAACGACTAATTTACCGTGTCAACTGAGACCCCCAACTCGCCGCCATTTGTCCCATATCCAAGCCTAAGGTCTCGACTCTAGCCACTCAAGCTCTACAAGTTCAACTTGCTCATAAGTCGCCGACAGCGAAAACAAACTCCACACATCAATAAATACCGTATAAATCACAAATAATGAATAAAATCAAAACAAACTCGTGGAGGGAAAAAACCAGATCAAACAATCAGAGCGCAGGCTGGACTTTATGTTTCCAATTGAGAGTTGAACTCTGGGAGGCCAAAGGGGTTGAAGTCCTTAAAGTGGTGTTCAAAACTTTGCCACGATGTAGTCTTCACTAAATTGCATGCGGACGTAGGCCATGAAGGCATTTCAATCGGTCGGGAGAGGGGGAGGCACCGGAGTGAACACAATGTGCTCAGACATGTATACTAGCAGGTATGGAACGATCCTAGCCCGTTTACCTGAGCTCGGTCACTGTTCCGGACGTTCGAGCTTCATAAATCTTACAGAACTTCCACACTTGCATTCATGCTGTTCTGCTGTCGCAAATGGTAGTCATAAACAACTTGCTGGTAGTTGGCGAGGTAGTTTCTGCAAAAACGAATCATGGATAAGTGTTAAATAAATTATTGTGAGGGAAGTAGAGGTGATATTATTTATCGTATTATTTGCTCTGCACAGATAAATGCAAATATAAAAATTGACCTTCGAAAAGAATTGAGATTTGAAGGGAACTTGTGAGTTCATCAACTGGCTAATCCTGGCTTCTTAATGAAACAACTGGACTCATTTTCCCATACCTCCTTGGACCGGGAGAAAACATAGATTACTGGCATTGTACACAAGAAATGATTATAATGAAAATTTTGTGAAGGAAGACTAGTCTCTTTTCGCATGTCGTTCGACCACAGATTGATGTTAGCTTTAAGCAAGAGCACTTTTAGATCTTTGACAACATCACAAAGGCGGATCATGTGTAATGTGACTCAGAGCTTAACATAGGCATCAACCAAAGAATCTCTTCCTACGTCGTCCACTACTTATTGTAGTATTTCGACTCCTGTAATATCGTATCCGTCAGTGCAGATAGAAGACTGAGCAAGCTCTTTTAGATTGAGCAACGTAGCTCTTCTCTAGTTTCGTTCTCCTGCACTTTTCCCGAAATTACAAAAATCACCGTAAACGATAATTCAGAAGATACTCTTGTCCGTGTTCCTAAAAACAGATAAAATGTAGCATGTTACTGATCATCACAGCATATATAATAGTATTTCTAAGAGAGCCATGTCTTGCCTTATACTGCTCTGATGATAACAAATACTTTATTCGGAATTTCTACTCTACACAGGCATCCAAAATTATGCGGTCAAAAACCGTTCAAAATCAATGACAACAAGCAGGTGGACCAATAACCTTAACCCTGATGTCGTCGTTGGATGAGGAACGAAAATCAATCTGGTTTTTGAAAGGACTTCAGTTGGTCATGCACCATGAAGATCGCATGAAGTTCTGCCGGAAAATTGTCAACTCCGTCTGTTAAAACTATGACGATAGATAAGCAATCAGTTTCTAAACTATTTAATGGGACTGTCATGACACTTACTTTCACTTGTAAATACAGGGATTTACAAAATTGATATTTGTTGCCCCTTTTATTTGATATTGTAGCTTGTACAAATCTACAAAGCATTTCATACTTTTGTTGCTTAGTTTTTGAACTTCCATCATCAGCGTGATCAATTTTGCGAGTTTCTCGCGTAGAGTAAAGACGAGTGGTTTATAGCTGGATTCACTTTGTAACAAGGTGAAAAATTAAGAATATTACATAAATATAAAGGGAAGACGCACAAATAAATTCAAAACTAATCATTAAGGTGCTCGTTATCGTCGGTAGGCACGGGATAAAAGAACAAGACCTTAACCCACAATATTCGCAAGGAAATTGAAGATATGCTGGGCATTGTCAGATTCCAATGGAAGTTGGAATCTCGGTTGGCGTGGTAAGCTAAATCCATCTAAACATTTTCCATTCCCATGTAAAAAATAAGACAAACCGAAAGCGGATTCTAAATCAAGTCCTGGGGCAGGAGCTTGTAAGGGGTATAATAAGCGTTAAATACCGAAATGCAATAAAAATACGCAGAAGTTTCAACACATTGACAAACTGGAAATATTCTCAGAAACTGTTCGAAGAATAGTGGAGGGAAAATACAACCACATCACATATTAACTACTAATTTTTCGAGTCACTATATTTTCAAAATATGATATACCCAACAATGACATCCTCGCTTTTCTTGATAAGAACATCCACCAGTTTTATTGCCATTTAGAAGACCATGATTTCCACAAATAATGACTCCGCAAGTTTATATGTACGCCCTTTATGACGATCCAAGCTTTACCGAAGCGTACTGGACGCGATTTAGTTAATTTCTGTACACAAAACAAGTCAGAAATCGAAAGTGTGGCGTCTCAGGTATGAATCAGGTAGAAACACATTTATATACAAGCTACAGATGGAACCGTTGCTGTTTTATTTACCAAGCTATGCAATTAAATGTGACACTGCAGTTGCAGTTAATTTATACTAAAGAGGCCCTGCCTCTATATAGGATATCCACAAAACTTTCCGGGATTAGGCTCTATATTATGCCCTATATTTTTGCAATTCTACATTAAACTTAAGGTAAGTTCTCTGGAAACGAAAAAGCAAATGTGAAGCAAAGCACGTCAACTACACTTACATACCATAGTCGTCGGATCCTTTAATGTGCTTCAGCTGAACCCCGCAAATTTTCAAGAAGTTTGTCATCCTTCCCATCGTTCTGCGCCATTCATTTCTAAGGCGACCCAATCGTCGGCCATTTTGAGTTAGTGGTTTCCATTGGCAAACTCAGCAAATGAAAGCTTGAAGCTTCTGTGTAACAGAGGCAGTCACTTTCCATGTACTATTACCACATAGCAACACAGAGAGAACACTCGTATTAACCAATCCCAACTTGATTTTGGTGATAAATTAGTTGCATTTCTAGATTTTTGACAAAACATCGAAGGTGAATTTAGCGATATTAATCCGTCAAGCGACATCAAGTTCGGTGCCGCCGCCAGAAAAAATGTTTCCGAGATATGCAAACTGTTCACCGCCATCGATATTCTGTTCATTGATGCAAATAGGAGCAGCAACTGTATTGATCAGTCAGACTGAGAATCTCGACTTCATTGGTATTTACCTTCAGCCCTAATCTGCCTCCTTTTCTCTCCCATCGTCATTGCGCTACGATCTTTAGATGTTAACAACAACAATGTTCACTGTTACAACACTTCATTTTATTTTATTAAAAACAATGGAACTGCAATGCTTCAACAAAGGGTGAATTTCATAGAAACTTTTTACAGAATCCTTTCACTATATCCAACGACACAACTGAATGCCTGATCGAAGACGTCTCCTTCGCAATTTTTCCACGATCGGTGAAACCCCATAACGATCGCGGATATCCTCATTTCGGATGTGATCTAAACGTGTCACGTCACTAGTCCGTCACAACATCTTCGCCTTCATTACCGCAAGACGCCGTTCATTGTCTTTTATAGTCGGCCAACACTCAGAGCCGTAGAGAGCGACAGAGCGGACGACATTGCGGTCAATTTTAGATTTGAGACGTTCGTTGATACGTCGATCACAAAGAATACCAGTTGTGGAACGCCACTTCATCCAGGTTGCGTTAATGCGTGAAGCAATTTCATAACACAATTCTCCATTGGCTGATAGCGTTGACCCGAGGTATTTAAATCGCTTAGCTCTGGGCAGATCACTGCCGCTGACAGTGATCGTGCCTGTTTCATGGTGATCGGTCGTTAAAAATTCAGTTTTGTTTAGATTCAATCTGAGACCGTGTTGCATGAGGCGATCATCCCATTTTTGGACAAATTGCTGGAGATCACTTTTGCTATTATATGCTAGGATCTGCATAAAACAGTGTTTAGGGCGCTGGACATTGGATGTTCCGTGTGACGAGGAGTGGTGAGACGGCGCTTCCTTGATGAACACCAACGGAGACACGAAGCGGTTTTGATACACCCGCCATCGTGATAGAGCACTAAGTGTTGTCGTAAAGCATACCAGATCAGTTCGTTTGGCACACGATCAAACGCTTTCTCTAGATCCAGAAATGCAATGTAAAGAGGGCGATGCTACTCGTGGTGTTTTTCCATGAGTAACCGTGCAGCGTGTATTACGTCAGTAGTTCCAGAGTTCTTGACAAATCCGGTTTCATTCATGATGATTTCAACGATTTCGCGAATACGTCAAGAATGCGTTCAAAAATCTTCATGCTATGGAAAAGTAACCGGATCGGACGGTAATTTGAACATTCTGCTGGACTACTTTTCTTTTTCCATTTTGGAACAGTGGTACTTTCTTGCCAGTCAGATGGTGTTCTTCCTTCTTGAATAACCCGACTAAAGAATTCACTGAGTCACAGTGTTGGAGCCCAGCTCTTCGCTTGCCAGAGGTCAGAGCGATGTTGTCAGGTCCTGTGGCTTTCCGCGATTTCATTCGTTTTATTGCCTCCTCGACCTCAGTAGCGTTGACAGTTACGTCAACGGGCTTAACGTTAGTACCTGTCTCGTGGACTTAATCCCACAGTCTTAAGACACGGATTGATTTTGTGACCACAATCAGAGCCCCGCCGCAGCAAGCTACTATGGTACCAGTCTATACCGAGTGCATGGCTCAGTATTAATACTGGTGGATGCAAGACCTATCAAAATCTCTACCAACCTAAGGAGTACGGCACCCGTGTTGAAACGCAACACCACGCTTCACGAATTCAGGGGCTATTCTGGTTCCCATGGTACCAGTATACCCCTGGTAAGGTTTCGTGACTATTGCCACTTCAGATGAGTCCCCGTGCAGACTCGGGTCTGATCGCCCTAATTAGACCTTTGGAGCATTCGCCTACAGCATCACGCCCCAAGATGGAGGTTCTCCTCGGCCAATTGGTTTTCGGTCAGCGGACAGGGATGCCGCCCCGTCTTCCTCCCCGCCACCTCTGAGCACCAGTTGCGTTGACAGGTGGAATTGCTCCAAATGTCGGCAATGATTGTGAATCCATTCAAAAGCTCGTCAACTATGAGATCTCCACCAATGCCAAAGATGGTAAAGGATACGGTACAGGGAAGGTCAATAAAGGCCGAAAGTGAAGGCGCTTATAAAAGGGGTAACCCTGTCAGAGCTCATAGAGAGCAAAGTCCCGATGCGGAGGAATTATCTTTCACCCAGCTTGCGGCAAAAATAGTTGAGCTGTCCGAGTTTATCAAGGACAAGCAAGTTACCAGCAAAAAAGCGAAAGGAAAAGCAAAAGTGCGAAGTCGGTCAGATGCGATTGTTATCTTCAGTAAGGGCAGTCTGTCCTATGCGGAGATACTCAGAAAGGTCAAAGCTGATCCCAACCTAAAAGATCTGAGCGGAAATGTGAACACAATCCGAAGAACGCAGAAAGGGGATCTCATGTTCGAACTAAAAAGATCCAGTGTAGGCAAAACCGTCACGGTGGCATATGGGTCACAGATTCGACTGGTCGAGCGGCGATATGAGCTTGCGGTCGAGAGGCCATACAATGTATTACAAGTCAGGCAGCCAGTGGCTTCGACACTTTGACACTGTTTGAATTCGAGGAAATGCTTGATAATCTTGTTCTCGACGCAAGGGAACGAAGTCCAAAGCTGATTGTTGGTGATTTCAACGCTTGGGTCCTAGAGTGGGGTAACAGAGAATCAAATGCAAGGGGGCGCAGTTTATTAGAAGCCTTTGCGCAGATGGACATAGTTTTGGATAACGAAGGTGCCGTGAACACTTTTCAAAAAGGGGGGTCAGGTTCGGTTGGAGACTTGATCTTTGTCAGCTCTGCGCTGGAGCATCGTATGTCCTGGTGCGTCAGTGAGCACTACACCCACAGCGATCACCAGACAATCTTCTTTGAGGTATATGTCGAGCCACAGGGCAAAGGCCTATCATGCCGAAACCGAGAAAGATTTCAGGCTGGTCTGCAAAAGCGTTGGACGAGCAGACCTTCATAGAGGTGTGGTTAGATCAACCTGATAAAGCAGGCGCCTCTACGGAAAGAGCCGTGCATGTAGCCCAATGCATCGCCAAGGCACGCGATGCCGCGTGTAGAAGAAAGATTGAAAGAGTGAGCTGACTCCGCAACGTGATGTATTACCTTATGGCGCTTCCACGGGGCAGGGAGGGAGTCTGGGGTGGTTTTAGGGTGTTTTACATAAAACCTTAAAAAGCAATCAGTGGCTATTGAAAATCGTAAAATTGAACAACTGTGAGATGATATTACGTAAGGGAAAATGCGAAGAGGTGTTAGACGCTGAAAATAAGGTAGCGCCAAATATTTCCAAAGCATTCGCCGCGGATAGAAATCGGAAAAATCTACACTTAACAATGGAGCGGCAAAAGCTGATATTAATCCGTAAGTCGAACAAGCTAAGCTTGCGGTGTCGTTCTCCCATAATTGACTGATACCAGCAAGTGTTTTAAGAGTAAGAATTAAGTATTTTCCTTTGTTTTTAATGAGGATTCCATTGAACCAACTTTCCCAATATATATATACGAAGAACAACTGATTATGACTAATGGAAACCATCCAAAAGGGATGATAAATACCTGTTATTCCTTCTGCGCTTGTTAAAAATATTACCACCGTTTGACACTCCATTAGATGGGACTGACATTGCACTCTAAGCTTAACATCACACACTCCCACATGCCATGTTTAAGTCAAGATGATGCAGATCAGAAATACTGCTATGGGTAAATTATTTTTTCGCCAGGGGCGTTGGACCTTTATTCTCTTGGGATCAGAAACAGCAGAACGCAAATTACCAATTGTTTTACGGTGTATTTATTACTAATTCGTCTGCGTTTAAACGCTTTATGGTAGTACGAGTACACTGTAATGAATGGCGGTAACAAAAATTTGGAAATATTGATCAAGGATCGAATTATTATTCAGCGACTGCTGCACTTCATGTACAAAATCCTCAAATTTTTAACGTCGACTCCCCCACCTACTTCTTTTGGAGATCTCATCATGACCTCCTTACAGCGGTCGCCAGAGGACAACTTTCTCGAATATAATGGCGGTAAGCTCAATGTTAGTGCAGGTTCTAATAAATTAAACGTTGCGCCAAACAATATCGAGTTACCGAGTTTAGTATATATGATGGTTTTGAGTGTTGGCTGAATATAAAAGACAATGAACGGCGTCTTGCGGTAATGGAGACGAAGATGTTGCGTTGGACTAACGGCGTGGCACGCTTTGATCAAACCTATAATGAAGATATCCGCGATTGATATTGGTTGCACCGACCGTGGAAAAATTGCGAAAGAGGCGTCTTCGGTGGTATGGTTATGTAATTTGCGCTAACGAGAAATCACTCGCAAAAATTGGTCTGAATATCGAAGTCGATGGTAAGCCACCAAAAAGCCAGTCGAAACAAAGCCGAGCTGTTAGAGCAATATTATTAAAATCTATTAAATTTCTCCATAATTCTCGTATAATTTGAAGTAGTAGGTTAGCATGCCGCTAGGCTAGATAGGTTTACTTCCCTTGGGTGCATTGGTGGCCGAAATCAGTCGTTGAAACCACTTGCACGTTTTCGTTATCAAACAGGTTTTATAACGACTCTTCGGAACTTCATTAACAACTTGACTAGCGTCAGAGAGAAAAGCACTTTTGATTTTCAACTCACTGCTTATTAGTCATCGCTGGCGAACTATTCAAAACATATATCTTCCGGCCAGTAAGCTAGTCTTCCCATTACCCGTTATTCAAATCGATCATGAAAACACTATAAAAAGATAATCTCTTTCGAAGCTAATAAGAGCGACCATTTTGGACTGCTGAAGATGATGTGATCGAGATGATTAATCTTTTGTTGTCGATCAGTTAGGATCTGAATAAGCTTATGGCAGATTCTGAGCTCGAACACAAATCATGACGAGGCCACCCTAACGTTCAGATCACCAAACACAATCACAATGTCAACTTCATAAAACCTCTCCCTGAGTGCCTTCAATTGTCCAGAGCATAGTCTAGTTTTCTCCTCTATATCGGAAATAAGACAAGACGCTTCCCATTCTGGACGGAATCTCGTATCCAAATCCAATCTGGAACCAGTTCCAGGCGATGATGACGCATTTTTCAGAGGCCGTTAGCATTAGTATCGAAAATGCTGGCTTCCGACAAACTTGTCAGACTATATCATCATCATCATCAACGGCGCAACAACCGGTATCCGGTCTAGGCCTGCCTTAATAAGGAACTCCAGACACCCCGGTTTTGCGCCGAGGTCCACCAATTCGATACCCCTAAAAGCTGTCTGGCGTCCTGACCTACGCCATCGCTCCATCTCAGGCAAGGTCTGCCTTGTCTTTTTTTCCTACCATAGAGATTGCCCTTACAGACATTCCGGGCTGGATCATCCCCATCCATACGGGTTAAGTGACCCGCCCACTGTAACCTATTGAGCCGGATTTTATCCACAACTTGACGGTCATGGTATCGCTCTATATCATAGTGCCGCAAAAATGAGAGTAATACTTTCCAAAGCCCCATCATTGAAACTCGCTCAACTCCAGAATGTCCAGTTTGTGGTTCTCCAATTTTTGCTTCTATCGAAGAAAGCGAACCATTGTCGAGAAGTGTATGCATATTCAAAAAATCAATTCTAGTCCTTATACAGTAACTGAAGGTTGCAACTCTTGAGTGCATCTTAATTCCAATGCGTGGATAACGTTGCACTAGCAAAAAAAAAGTTAAGTTGCTGACTACCACTAATTATTTAATTGGTTGTATAGAGATTTCTAGACTCACTCTGACATATTTCCATACAAAAGGCAATACAGAAATTTATCACCTACTTAAGAATGTTAAATATATCTTGGAAATATTCAATTAATGTACACGCGTACGTGGCGGAAGATTACCATTTGGTGTCATCGTACCAGCTTCTTTGTAATTTGAGAGACACCCACAAGTTTATGTGCTAAATACTCCAATGGACTGTGACTTGCGACTTATGAGTGTGCGCAATTTAACCCGATGACGCACTTTATCCAACTCTTCGCAAGCTTCTTATTTATATCAACTGGCCAACTTATTCATATTTTGCGTAATTTCAGTCCCAGAATTCGTTTAGCGCAAACAGTAGTCACGTGTAGTATCTCATTACGGACAACGTATAAACTTCGGCACTTAAATTGTTATTGGCTGAAAGGGAATTTTCGAATGGATTTCATAATAGAGTGGACGGAGACAAAAAGTGTGAAATAAATGATCAGCTTATAGACGCGAACCTACAAAATCATGAAAGACAAGCGAATATATGCATAAGGGACTATTTTTTTCTTCTCAAGTCATATTTAATGTTGCTGCTAACAGTTCTTATATTTCATTGTAGATAAACTATAATCTCACAACAATCCCTTAGCGAGCAAATAATCACGAAACAGTGATATGATATGGCATGCAACTGAGAAGCGTTTAATATGCGAAGAGTAAATATGAAGAAATTTCGCCTAAAGGAATTTACTATCAAATATAAAAGAATCAAAGCTATCTCGGCTTATATTTTCATTACCTGTTTCCATTGACAAAGTTATGCTTGATGGTATTAATATCTTATCATTGAACTAGGAAAAAGTACTTTATAAGCAAGCTATACTTTTCCTTTGTTTTGAAAACTGTTTATTGTTATTAGGTCGCCTAATGTAAAAATATATATATATATATATTTCTGATTATGATAAAAGTTTTTTAATATTAATAATAACCGTTGGCGCAACAATCCATATTTGATCAGGGACATGAAATGTGTAAGAGCACTTCATTCAAGACCGTAACGGTACACTACAGTACACTGTAGGAGGCAATGTGGTCAGCACTGCGCTCGCCCGAGATTATTACACTTATTTGAGTCAGGTACTCATTCACAGCTGAGTCGACTGGTATCCGATGTCAAATCACAATACAAATCCCACTGCCACCAGTGAGACTTGAACCGCGACCTTGTGCTTTACATATGAGAAAATCATGAAACCATTCGTACCTAACATAGTCAGCTTACGGTACTATCATATCGTCTTTTAAGAAATTCCTTGCAATTGAAAAAATATCCATTTATAATAAATTTTATGTATAAGGTCTACAAATAAGTTCTGTCGATTTTCACAATAGATGGCGTAGCTTGTTTTTTATTCCATTGATCCGCATTTCTAAACATTCATCGGAAAGCTACTGTCAATAGGCACAAACGTCAGTATAAATTATTTAATTGAAGTGTAAACAACAATACTTTTTTCATCAAAGAAAATGGCCACTTTTGTACCAAATAATGTGTTTTTGCGGGGAGTTCTATTTCATTATTTCAATATGAAGAAAAAAGCAACCGAAAATCATCGCATTTTGGTGTTTATGGTGACCATGCTCTATCTGAACGAACGAGGTCAGAGGTGGTTTGGACAGTTTAAAAGTGGCAATTTTGACTTGGAACACGAAGAGCGCGCCGGATGGCCAACAATTTTTGAAGATGAAGAATTAGAAGCATTGCTCGACCAAGATCCATCGCAAACGGAAGAAGAACTTGGAAAAACACTTGGAGTCACTCAGCAAGCCATTTCCAACCGTTTAAAAGCAACGAGAATGATCCGAAAGGTCGGAAATTGGGTTCCGTATGAACTGAAGCCAAGAGACGTCGAACGCCGTTTTTTCACGTGCGAACATCTGCTCCAACGACGATGGCGATGAAAAGTGGATTCATTACGATAATCCCAAACGTCGGGCAACGTGGGGATACCCCGGTCATGCCTCATCATCGACGGCCAAAGCGAATATTCATGGTGAGAAGATCATGCTGTGTATATGGTGGGACCAGCTGGGTGTGGTATACTATGAGCTGCTAAAACCGAACGAAACGGCCACGGGCAAACTCTACCGACGTCAAATTATGCGTTTGAGCCGCGAACTCAAGACAAAACGGCCGCAATACCAGCAAAGGCATGATAAAGTTATTTTGCAACATGACAATGCTCGTCCACATGTTGCAACGAACGTTAAAACATATCTAGAAACGTTGAAATGGGAAGTCCTACCCCACCCGCTGTACTCTCCAGACATTGCTCCTTCTGATTACCATTTGTTCCGGTCGATGCAGCATGGCTTGGCTGACCAGCACTTCTCCAATTACGACGAACTCAAAAAATGGCTCGATGAGTGGATAGCGGCCAATTTTTGGCGCGATGGTATCTATGAATTGTCTGAAAGATGGAAGAAAGTTGTGGCTAGCGATGGGCAATACTTTGAAAAATGAATGTATAACCAATTTTTCACAATAAAGCTTCAAATTTGAAGAAAAACCGACAGAACTTATTTGTAGGCCTTCAAATCTGGGATTAAGTGATTGAGGGAGTGGGCAATTTTTGATTTTGTTAAGAACGCCAAGGTTCTTGACACTAGCCATGAAAAACGCTATAACCCTCTCACGGTAAAAGATAGAATGTCCATTCCATTAACCAATTTTCCTCATACAAGTGGTACTATCCACGATTAAAATTTATTCCATAATAAACGGCTAAAGCATACATAAGCTAATAAATTTAAGCTCCTTGCTCTTGAAAACTCTGGGAAAACTGACGCATATGTGGGAGAGGCTAAAGCTCTCCTGCGTCGCAAGTAGGATGATTATCAATCCTGAAAGTCTTGTGAGACAGCACAGCTAATATAAAAGATTGAGACCGCAACAGATAACAAAGGTATGGCTACCGTAATACTAATAAGTCAATGGTTCAGCCGCCAGGAAGCATGGTAGTACAAAGGACTATATGTAAGCTTGTACATCATTCCTCAAAATTTCAAGCCGAAACCCTCATTATTTTTTTGTAAATTTTGTTTTTTGTTAAGGCAAACCAGGAAATTTCATAAAAACAGCACAATTTTCATATCAATTGTATTAGCACATTTCTGTGACACTAGGTTTTTCCAGCTCCGCGGGGCTGGCAGCAAATTGCTCTCGGCAGGTTGTTCGTAGGCCGAGTAGAAGGAGAGGCAAGACCTGAGTCCAGGACGGATCATCGCGAGCCATAATGGCGGCTTTCATCGTCCGGTGCCAACACTCTAGCATCCCATTCGATTGCGGGCTGTAAGCCGTAGTTCGCTGGCGTTTGCCTAACTCCGAGAAAAGAGTGGACTCATTCACTTGCATTCCCTGGTCAGTGATGATCACTGCAGGGACCCACTCTCGACAGAGGACTTCGACACAAGATTGCGCCGTAATGTCCTTCAGAGGTATTGCCTCAGGCCACCACGTAAACCTGTCGATGATTGTAAGGCAATACTTGTAACCGTGCGAGCCTCGCAAAGGGCCTACGATATCGAGGTGCATGGTGGGGAACCGCTTGGTAGTGCGAGGAAATGTGCCGCCTTCTTTTCTTACATGCCTGGCATACGATGCACTCTCTGGCTCAGGAGTTGATGTCCTTGTTCATGAAGGGCCAGAAATATTTCTCGGTGACTAACCGATTTGTCGCCCTGATGCCTGGATGCGCTACGTCGTGAACCGTGTTGAACACTTCCTTGCGAAAGGTGGTGGTGGAGAAGTTCGAGCCGAAGATGGACAACTTCCGAAATTTATATTTGCGGTTGGATTTGTGGCACTGAAGTACTGCGTCATCTAAATGCGCCTTGGCGATAGCCGAGAAGGCAAGTGAGGCGGGGATGTTAATCTCGGAGACACGTGACAAAGCATCAGCAACTATGTTGTCCTTGCCGGACACGTGCTGTATGTCAGACGTGAACTGGCTTAAAAAGCTCAGGTGTCGAAGCCGACGAGGAGACGCTTTGTCGGGCTTTCGTTTCAAAGCATATGTGAGAGACTTATGGTCCGTGAACACTGTGAACGGCTTGCCTTGTAGGGAGAAGCGGAAGTACTTAATGCTCAAGTATGCGGCGAGCATAAGAGGGAGCGGGTGCCGGTGTCATTGGTCCAAGGAAAATGTACTTTGAGCCAATGGGCAGGTACACTAGCATATTCCAGGCGGAAATTTACGCCATAGACAAATGTGCCTCCTTTAATCTGCAAAGGAACTACAGGGGGCAGAACATAGCTATTCTCACCGATAGCCAAGCAGCGATCAAGGCACTTAGGTCCAACCAGGTGAACTCTAAACTGGTATGGGAATGCCTTGAGAGACTGAATACATTCGGCTCGTCCAACAAGGTGTGGATACTTTGGGTTCCAGGCCATGCTGGGCTGGAAGGCAATGAGGCAGCGGATGAACTAGCCAAGAAGGGAGCAGGGATGCCTTTATACGGGCCAGAACCCTTCTGTGGAATCGGAAACGGTTTCATGGCTATGAATCTAAGAAACGAAGAAAAACGGTTGAGGGAACTATATTGGGCGGGCCTACCAGGGATGGAGCAGTCCAGGGTGCTAATTGGGGGATACGAACCCATGCGCACAAAGGATTGCTTAAACCTCACCAAAAAGAACCTCCGAATCATAGTGGGAATTCTCACTGGTCATTGTCGGCTGAACTACCACCTAGGGAAGCTAGGGATATCTACGGACACTGCCTGCAGGTTCTGTGAGGAGGAGGACGAAACCTCTATGCATGTCCTGGGACAGTGTCCAGCACTTGTGCAAAGTCGGTCGATACATCTGGGAGAACACTTAATACCAGATGCAAAGCTGAAACTTCTGGAAGTGGGGAACATACTAAAGTTCCTAACGGTTACTGGCCTGCTTGAAATACTATGATCAACAGGTACACTATAACCAGTAAAAGGGGCACAATAGTTCTTCAAGGACGCGGTGCGACTTTCCCTTAACAAAATAATAATAATAATGCGGCGAGCAGTTCTCGATCGTAGGTGATGTAGTTCCGTTGAACGGGGTTTAACTGTCTGGAGAAGAAGCTCAACGGCTGCTAGACCTGGTTTACCTTTTGGTGAAGAATGGCACCTACTACAGAGATATCAACAAGAACGGCTAGGGGTGCACCTTGTAGAGGAAATGCAAAGAGTGTAGCATCAGCCAGTTGTTGTCGGGATTTATCAAACGCGCGGACAGCCTCTTCAGACCACACAATCTCTCATGAGTCCTTTGTTTTGGGGCCAGACAAGTACGCGTTCAAAACGGACTGGTTTTGGGCGACCTTGGGTAGGAAACGACGATAGAAGTTTAACATGCCCAAGAACCTCCGCAAATCCTTTAGTTTTCGGACGCGGAAAGCTTGTAATTGCTTGAACCTTCTCTGGGTCGCGTTCTATCTCTCTTAATCAACAGATTAATTGAAAATTGCGTCTCGATCGTTTGCCATGCCAGCATACCTGTGAAAACTAAAGTACAGAGGGTTTACCGGAACTATTCAATCTCCAGTGAAACACCCTTGGTGGAAATTCTGTACATAGACAGACAGTACGCGAGAAATCATCGGAGCTTTTTCCGAGTACTCAACGAATCCCAACAGAGCGCCCAGAAAATTCAGTTTTCCGCTACGGAAGAAAGAAGGATGAAATGCACTTTGGGGGCAACCCGTTCAGCATTTTCAGTGAATTACCACCAAAGCGCTCCCTATGCCATTATCCCGGACATGAATTTTACGTATGTTACCGAAAAGGAGATTCGACGAGCCATAAACTGGTCGAGAAACATTTCCCAAGGAATTAGAGGGCCCTGGCCTGGATTGGATGCAAAATTTCTGGGACAAGAAGTTCATCAGTATACTCGGCCAATTGGCACGTGCTATACATCAGGATGTTAGTCGATGAAAAAGGACACGATGCACGATCCCGCAGACACAACACCGATTACTTGCTTACTAACGAGACCAACAAATTCGGCCCGAGGAATAAAAGGACTAGGTGGAGGGTTTGCAAAAAGCAACTAATCAACGACTTGGTAATTGTAGGAGAGGCAGCTAGAGGCCAAAGAAATATGTTTAGTTACTAAGGCTTTTAACAGCGTCCCGCATACCTGGCTAATCATGTTCTACGTCTGCATCGCATTGATTCGAAACTATTCAAGTTTTTGACGTCGATTGTAGAAGGGTAGGGTTACTGCGGTCACCTAAGGATACCAACATCTTAAAGCCCTTGCACACATTGGTATTTTCCAACGAGATTCATTAAGCCTCCTTTGCTTTTGTAAATACTGAACCTCCTTTTGTGGCTACTGAAAGATGCCTATGCCTATGTTTCATCGTGATATTCGGATGAAATTGGGTTTAGACAAATTCTCAATATAATTTATCTGCAAAGCTCATCCCGTGTCGCATGCCGGACATAACAATGGTGACCTCCACATACAAGTTATCACCAAGCCAGCCACCTACATATACTGCTATCCGAATTTCTGCGATGTGAGAAACTGGTGCTACAATCGAATCACTCGGAAAATAACATTAAATGTGCTTGTTATCCCTTTACTGGCATATGCATTCAAAACCGATCCGAAAAACCTCCAGCGACATGGAGGAACACTATGTCTAAATTGCAAATGTACCATCCAAATTCTGCCATGAAACGGATAACCCTGCCTCGTAGCATAGAAGACTAGGACGTGGTTGATATTGCGACACAACATCATCAGAATGTCCACTCGCCACGCGTTTATTTTTACAAGAAGCAGGTAAATCCCTTGCGAGGGCGGACTTAGAGTAGATCCATGAGTGGAAGTTGAAAGCAATGGGCAGTAAACATGCGAATTGTTTCTGGGGCCGTTTGTCAATCTCCATTTTTCGAACAGATGCTTCTACACTGAGGAGCCCTTTGCTGAAACGTCATCCAAGACTGCGTAATAACAACCCGTGGTTGGAGAGCGACTGGTACTGAATGTGTGATTCTGTGTTAGAGAAGTCTGGTGGCGTCGGTGCAATACACGGCCAGGCATAATGCGGCATGTAAAGTTATGTGTGAGAAGTGAGCAATGGCCAAAAGGAATACCTGGCCAAAATAGCAAACTTCTGCTACATTTTTGGCCGGCCTGGACCACATCATTGCATGTTTCAGAATGACCACAAGGCGTTACTTTTACGTAATCCAATTGAATTGCTAGTACCGAAAGAATCATGACAGAATAGCATATCTAAATAAAGTGCCCTCTGATGGAGACTTTGCCCTGTAGGGATTTGTTGGAAGGGTGCGGTCAAAGAACTGAGATACAGGACGTGTAAGCGGGAAAATCACCTTAAACTAACCCACAGTAGACACAGGACATATGAGCGGGAAAAACTACCTCGCACAAGTTTACAGTAGATACTTGTATATTACGAATAACGCAGTCGTAGCAGTTTTGCTTCCATTAGTGGTCAATGTAAGCCAAAACGCCATTCACGAATCTAAGATTCAGAATAGTTTTCTTGTTTAAATTTCATGATTATACTTTCTTGTTTTTTACGTTAAACAGAAGACGAGTATTTTTATTGCTAAGACAGTTTCACTGCACTGAGAAATGGGGCATCGATTTTTACGTAATTAATGCGCAACAAAAAACTTCTACAAATGCCTGGAACTGCAAACACACAACGTCACTCAATATATCTAGCCAAGTGCGAATGGTTTCTCTGTTTTCGGTTTGTTTTCCAACGAATAAAAGACCTACGGGAAAAATCGAGACAACAAAGTGCGCCACACTGCAAATTAGAGTAGAACGTAAAATGCACGGTGCGGCGTAGTAAAACGACGTCAGCTGCCAGTCATAGTCACAATCAATCAAAACAGCAACTCATGCAAGTCCAGGCGGCTGTTGGGAGTGAAGGGTTGGTCCGGGCGCGCAAACAAACCAACACTGGTGATATTGGTGGCGTGGCAATGGGCGACTGCAAGTGCATGAATATCAGCCTCACAATCGCCCCGCCGCTCCCACGGCTCCTGCCTGCATTCTGCCCCATAAACAACAACAGCATCCCCACATTCACACAAACTTCACCCAAGGCAGAGGGCTAGAATTAGCGGCCACCGTCGCTCCAAGACCCCCTCACCCCCTCACACTATAAACTCTGCAGTCGTGCACTCTTGTGCTCTCCCGTGCATTCCGCGCAATGCATCATGTGTGAATGAATGAAATTTCAATTAGATATTTTACAAATGCGAGTCACACAAAACTGAGCGTTGCGCACGCGGGCCCATGTGCATGAATTGCGAGTCTGCCGTCAAAGTGCAAGCCCACCACATGTGCAGCGAACGCAAATATTTAAATTGCAAAGTGGCACAGCACGAAAGGAGACAACACCAGAGACGCGCTAAACAGGGCGACGGCCGCGTCCTATATCTTTTCCACTGCACGCGGATACTCCAAAGGGAGCATGACGTGACCTGGGGCAGGGCTCTTCCCGAGTAGGACCTTCGTTCCAGACTTTCCAATACGGTCACTTTCCTTCAAAATAAATCAAAACAAACTACTCTCGTCGGAGAGGCGAGGCAAGACCTGACGTCTGCCGCGTACAACGCAGTAAAAAATGCACCAAAACACGTCACACACTTGCACATCATGTCCTCCGGCCCTTCCGCTTAAAGGTATTTCCGACTCTACACACTCTCCCATATTCCACTCGTATATCATCTTCCCCACGCCCCTCCCCTCTCTCCTATCGGAAGCCCGGCGCCGCTCTCTCCTCTCTCATATTAACCAGCTGTACGAAAAACAGCATTCCAAAACAAAACTCCCCACACCGCACTTACCCCGCAATGTCTATAAGCTACCAACGTTCACGCGCGTCAAAGCTACGCCGTCGCCGTCAACTCCAACTTCGCGTTCCGCTGCACACAACTACACACGACCACGGCCTACACCGTGTGGCCAGTATTTCCTATCCAACACGCCGCTGCCAGCATTTTCACTCATGCCCGACCGACCTCATAGAAATTTCTACAGAAACCAATCGTCCGCTTCCCATGCCGCACTTGCAACCGTTCGCAATCGTTACTATAGATATCGCAATCAAAACAGACGCAGCCGTTTCTGCCTGTTATCCTTCTCCTTGCCGAGCTCCGAAGCTAGACAGACCGACAGACCTAATCAGCGATTAGTCATGCCCGCACACATTTCCGCGAAAAATGCTCAAAACAACTTCTCACCGTCCCGCTCGCACGAACGCCCGCTGCCCACTTCACCTCATTCATTTACGGTAACGTAGCGCCATGTTCAAAACAAACTACTCCGCACTCCCAACAAAACGCAGGCCGCGCCAAGTAAACAGCAAAACAACATACCGGGAGAGTGAAGTATGGCAAGCGGAAATTCTCATCACTGAAATGCCACACTGGCCGGCGTACAACACAAGCCACCTTGGCTTGCACTCGACAAAGATGGGTACGAATGAACCGAGTTTCTGCAAGTTTTATGGTGTAACGAGTGCAGCTTCTGCTTCTTAACTCAATTTTATTTAATCTCGCGCTTATATTAGTGCATTCGAATCATTAAGGGGGTCATCCCCTGTGACGGTGGTTTTTTAAGGTTTTGTGTAAACACAAAACCTTATTAAAATTGGTTTACTGTCCGTCTGTCCGTCACACGCATTTTTATCGGAGACGGTTATAGCAATTGACAGCAAATTTGGTACAAAGGTGGGAACTGTGAACGCTCACGCATACAGTGAGCTACATCCTTTTACTTTGAATTTAACGGAGGATCTCCATATATGCAAAAGGAGGGTGTGAAATTTTTTTTCATCAAATATAGTCATGAGGGGTATCAAATTAAAGGTCTCGGTTAGTACTCTTCAAAGCCTTTTGACATTTGTTGGAAAGGTAAGGAGTGCGGGGGGTTGAAAGTTATCATTTCTTTAAGGGGGCCATTCTCAGAAACTACCCAACCCAAAAATCTGAAAAAAATCAGGAGGCTGCCCGAAATACCTTCCATACTGATACCTGTTCAAACTTAATAATAGTGTTATACTATAATTTTTTGTAATTGACTGGAAACTCCCCTTAAGTTCATCTTAACACCACCAACCACCAAATTTTGCAGTGATGTATGCTATAACGTAGAGCATGATCTCACTAAGTTTGGTGGAAATCGCACTATTACTAACAAAGTTATAATACGTCAAAATTGTTGCTTCTTTGAGAATTGAAGACTATGAATGTCAATATCAGCCAAAGTGGATCCTCTCACATAATATATGGATATATTACGTGCTACATACTAATAAATACACAAAACCTTTCGTATCTGAAGCGTCCAGTTTCCGGTTTCCAGACTTGTTTCGCTTTCTTTAGATTTTTTTGTGAAGAACTGGATAAAGGTACAAATACGAATTTTTCAGTATATACTCATTAATATCTTGAGCATGCTTAGTAGTTCGTTGAAATACAAAGCATGTGATCATCTTAAAGAAAAAATGTAAGCTAGGATTATTAGGAAATATCAAAAGCAAAATTTTTGGTGCCTTATTAAACTTTTTTTTATGAATTTTGGTGTTCTTTCAAGACTGCTTTAATGAATGAAAAAACCACTGAATTAACTGACCATTAATCTGCTATACCTAGTCCATAAACCTTAGGTTTCTTGAAGAAACACATGTAAAGCCTTAGCTTCAATTCTTATGATTTTACCAAAGTCATTCGAACGTAATTTGGACAGATAAGTACGCGCATTATTACGGCGATTGACATAAACCCGGCACGTGACATTTTAGCTGTTTAGCACTGTAAATTCCGAACAACTCCGAATATCAACAAATCACTTTACCCACATATTCTATACATACTCTATCTAGATACAATTGATGCCAGAAAAAAAAGTCGATTCCTCGGATCTGACACACGGGATGACCCCCTTAAAAGATTTATTTTCCACGCAAAATGCGCAGATATCCTATTTTCCCAAAATTGTGGGTCCAAAATGAAATTTGCCACTCTACTCGTGCCTGGCGCAATCTCGAATGAACAAATAAAATTGGTCAAATACCTGTGGACGGGTTGATTGGTAGGTAGAAGTGCTAGTGGAAAAAACGCGATAATCTCGTCGTGGGCTGGCATCTGGGTGGGTCCTAGCAAAGCCAGTCGGGAGTCCATTCTGGAATCATGTGACACAGGAGAGGAACAGGCTTTTGCTCAAGTCCTGGAAAGAGTTGAACCACATCGCCAGTGATTGACAAATGTGTCAGGCAGACTAAAAGAATTATACCGGAAACACTTATTTAGGTGACGAAAGTAGGTTTTAAGCAGACAAACACATATAGGATGAAATACAACTCTGCGGGGTATATGTGGATAGCTAATTTGCTCTGCCGAGTCCCACGTTGACGGACTTAAGGATAGCTCTGACCATGCAATCAGGAAAAGATATTCCAAATCAAAAATCAAAGTGAAATTAAGTGCAATCAACTTTTCTTGAGATTTGGATGGCTTAGCATACTAGAACACATGACAAAGACTTGTAGTTCAATAATATTAAAAAGACAGACATTGGAAAAATAACTAACCTTCTTCCAGGTTTTCTGCGAGCGCAATAGATGGGCTTGGCGAGAGCAAAAAGCCCAACGACCTTTAACACAGCCGGCCGTAAAGTTATGTAGACGTACTTGAATTGTTGACGAGTCACACACCATGCGTTTAAACGGATTACTCTATCCTAAACTCCTGCTAATGCAAACAAAAGGAAATTAATAGCAGCCAATATTGCCTTGAACGTGAGTAATGCATTCATTTTGGCTTACTGGAGTTAATTAGGAAAATCCTGGTTGATATTCCTATTTTGTTGCTCTTCTCAACTGCACCGCCGGCGGATCCAAGGGCATCCTGACTTTACGACTATCTCCTAAAAAGGTTGTACTCGCCTTTGTAGAATATCTCACTTGCCTTCCAGAAGAGGATATTGTACTGGGTTATATTGACAATATAGCACTTCCTGTGATGCAAAACATCTGGAGGATATTGTGTTACGCCCGCGTAAAGAGATCAACGCGATCAAAATGCGGCTTCGTGTTTCAGTTCCCTCCTCGGCTGTGTATAGGGCATCCACACAGTCAGACTTGCTTCAGTTTCACTATCATCACACTTAACGTTCTGCAAGTTCACAACAGCGAGGCATATTCAAGACGAACACCGACACCCATGACGATTGGGATTCAAACCCCCCACCCCTGGCTTCCAACAACATTTGGGGAGGAAAAACAGAAGCTCTATCTGTCCAAAAATGTAGTTAACGAATTTCTGCTGGCATTAGAAACAAGTCAAAAGTTTTTGATGGCTCTACAGTCGCTGGCCAATTTATTAGACGCACTTTAAATTATTGATAATTGTATATGTTGCACTGGATTAAATGCGATATTATTTACATTTAACCTTACATATAATTGTTTTTGTTTAAGAAATTCATAATACAGTGTTATTTAATATATTTTTCACGTGTCGCATTACAGTGTTACCATTTTGGCTCAAGAGCCCAAATAATTATAAATTGGTTTCAGTTACATTCTCGACTGCTATAGGTACAGACGGTGTTTTTTTGTGGTTTTATACGATGTATTAATTTATTCCGCATTTTTATAATACACAACTATTTGTTTATTGTGTGTGCAGGGCATTTAACAAATATAGTTAATAAATTTGAACATTTTAACCATTGGTTAAAAAGGCGACCTTGCACCGCATAGAATAGTTGAAGTAAAGGCCTTCATTGATCTGAAAACGTTTTCCAGCCGCGAAGGTTGAAGGTGTCTGAAACCACCGTACGACGTATAAAGAAAGTGGAGTCAGGTAATAAACTAAGCCCGAAACGAAGGAATAGATGGAGATCGGTAAGTTGATATTAGATGCAACATTTACTATGAAATAATGAAAAATAAGCACTGATACTTAGGATATCCATTTATTTTTTCTATTCTTGATAGGTCTGCTTTAGCGATGAAAGCACATTTGAAATTTCGCAGAATAGAACTCAGTTTGCGTTGCGTTATGATCTGGTCAGTTATGAGCGGCAAAGGTACTGGACGTTTGTACGTGGTAAAAGGCATTATGAGGCAAGATCAGTATATAGAAGTCTTGCAAACTCGGTTGGTTCCCCAGCTCATAGAGTGGTTTCCGAATGGGAAGCCATTCATTTTCATGCAGGATGGGGCTTCCTGCCACACGGCGTGATCTGTGAAAACTTATTTGCGAGAGTAGAATATTCCCCAATTGGGTTGGCCGGGTAATAGCCTCGATATGAACCCAATTGAGAACGTGTGGAAGCTGATGAAGAGGGAAGTGTCTAAAGAGGTTATCACAACCAAACCTCAGCTCCTAGAAAAAATAAACCATGTGTGGAACGGTCATTCTCAATTGCAGGATACAGTACAATCTTGCATTGACAGCATGTCGCGCAGAATTGAAGCTATCATAGCGGCAAAAGGTGGTTCAACAAAGTATTAATATTTTATGGCATATATTTCAAAGTTCTTTAGCAGTTAATAAATAAATATTTTTTCTAAAAGGATGATGTTTTATTTTTGTTAACAATTAGATAACTGAGTATATTATACATACAAATTACATAAATGTGTCTATTAATAAATTTTAAAGCTGAAAAACACCCGATAATTAAGATTTTGCATAGAATCTGCAGTGCGTCTAATATGATCTGGGACTGTATATCTTCTTAGGTACACTCGTATTCAACATTCGTTCGATCCGAACCCATTATAGTTCTTGCAGCTGAACCCGAATACATGCTAGTCGAACGCGCAAAAGGCTGTATGGTTCAACTTTGTACCTCTCTGATGGACGAAGTTCATAAGAAATATACAAAAAAGAATGTCCACCTAAGACAACAGACAAACTGAAAATAATTACATACAGTACGCACATAGATACACCATAAATGAACAGCCATATGTACGGTCGCAGAAAGTCCTGATTAACAATTCTGATACACCTGTATGCGTACTTTCGATAATTATTTTCAATAACCCACATACTGTAGACACCCAAACAACATTATGGATATGAAACCGCATCATATACACCATATGACTTTTATCAGACCAAAATGTGCCGGATAAATGCCGATAGCGAATAAACGCTAAATAATGCAGTATATTTTTTTTTTAAATTTAAATATTGAACAAAACCTTATTAAAATCGATGTACTGCCTGTCAGCTTGTCACACATCCTTTTCTCGGAAACGACTGCACCTATTGTCACGAAATTTGGTAGGAAGGTGGAAACTGGGAACCCTCAAGAATATAGTGAGTAGCATCGTTCTATATTGGGTTCTAAAGGGAAGTCCCCATACATACGAAAGAAGGATGTATATATATATCTTTTTAAAGCTAGCATTAGTTCTGACATTAGTTGCAAAAGTGGGGAGTACGGGGCTCAGTGATCATTCCAAAACTTTTTATCCAAAAAACAGAAACTATGTAAACATTTCCACTTTGAAAGTTTCACCATTCAAATTTTATTTACCCCACATGAGCAACAAGGGAATAGAAATCCAAACAAAACTTCGTGGAATGCAATTAATGCTTTCACTTTCTTTTCTATTCACTAGTTATGTGAGAAACTTTCTACGCACATTTTTCCATTTGTATATGGCTACAAATCAAAATATTCCTTCATCATTTTTTCAAACTACTACTACTATTACAATCATAGGTATTATGCTCATACTAAACAAAAAAACATTGCCTATTACCGAATACTATCCTTATATATGCATATATATAAATTGATCGTACACATATTTCCGACTTGCTTCGTGCATGAAAGTATGCATATGTACACATAAAGTGCGGATATTGAATACCGCTTGTTCAATGTACAAATATAGCTATCTGAATTAGGCACTACCCCAAAGCTTCCTTTACATATACATATAAACAAAAAAAAATTGATATTGATATATAAATGATTAAAAAACTAAAACGAAATGTTTCCATCCTTCTTCCACCTTGTTGTGGTATTGGCGAATTGATATATTATAATGGCGTTATACAAGTTCTAGAATGCATGAAATTCGCATTCGTTTCACCTTCTATAACTTTAATAATAATAGTTGGATTTCCTTCCAACTGCCTAAAGCTGCGCGTTATGTTCTCCTTTATGCAAGTGCCGAATTTCGCACTTCTACCATAAACTTAAGGGCGGTTTCCAGCTAACTTTCTAAAAATGCTAATATACTATTATTAAATGTTGAAGCCTAGATTTCGTTTAGGTACACCACTGTGTTTTTTTTTCAGATTTTTCGTTGAATAGGTTCTGAGAATGAGACCTGTTACACTTTTTGGGGGCCATGTTTCACTGCCGTAAGCTTCACCCGATATTAAATATGAGACCAGTTTCGAAAAGTACTAATTGAGCCCTTTCATTCGACCCTATATGGCCATATTCTTTGAAAAAAATGTGCACCCTCCTTTCGCTTGTATGGGGAGAATATGTTCTTAATGAAAGAAAAAAAAGAATCAACACGATATCTCGCATGTTTTTTAGAAAAGTGCATCTAAATTTGATGTCAGATGTAGTTGATATGTTTAGCTAAAAATTGATATAAATATTGCCCAAGTAATATTGAAACTAACAAAAAAAAAATCACCAATTTCATTGAGTAGTTCTCAAAATACACCTGTTTAAAGGAAGAAATTAAGTTGGGGCTTGTCTCCCGTTAATAAAAATACCATAATTTTAGATTGAAGAAATTGAATTCAAAGAAAACAGAAAAACATTATGCCAACTCCACGCGTTTGACACTTGCCGCAAATTTCTGACCTACATAAACGTTAGGAAGTCAAACATCGCCATCCAAAAGCCACACAACACATCGCTTGTAGAGGTTTACCAAGCGTGTAGATCCGGCATTACAAATAGCAGCAGATCTGCATTCACCTTCATCTTATGGCTGACCTTACACGATCAGTATTTCATCAGTCTGCTATAAGTCAATCCATCAAAAATGGATTGATTAAATGACGCTTTCAGTACAAAAAGACGACAAAGAACCATTTTTGTCGCATGCACGTAAAGATCCTAACCATTGGGAAGCCATGTTTCGATTAACAACATAATGACAACTGCGTTACACTCAACTTATCATCAGTCCAGGCAAACTGACCGACTTTATTTATAAATTTTCACCCATTAGAAACTGCCATAAAGATACCCTAGACGTGTTGGCAAGTTTGCCATAATTTTGTCATTCCAACTGATGAAATTCTGATCGTCTAAGGGTAACATATGGCATTTTCTAATCTAATTGGAATACACATATTCAATAAGATCGTCAACTTACACCTGAGATATTTTCCCACGTGTATTCATCATTCCCCCGTTTAGTGTAATCAAATTTGCAGCAGTTCCTCTCCGCGACGTCCGCTCTAGTAATTCCCTCTTGTTTTTACGTTTTTACGCCCCTTCTTGTGCGCGTGTGCGTACTTCGTACGGTGCACACTCGTGCTCATCAACGTTATTCTGCACCGCTCGACCGACTCCGCACCAACACAACGTTGCATGAGCGCACAGCGGATCTCGGACGTCGCCGTAGTTCTCATCTCATAACAATGCGACGCAATAAAAAAATTTCGATATTCTTATGGGATCTAACTCCAAATTGATAGATGCACGCAACGTTCTGGGCAATGCCACAGGGCGGGCCGGGTGCTCGGCCACGCTCCAGGCTGCACCAATTGCCATGTACTCACCTCCTGGCACCGCGGCAGCAGCGAATTCCGATGGAGTTGGGGTCCGACGCCTTTTTGGCGCGTGCAGGCTCCGCTCGCCAACTCACGAAACCGACAGATATCCTAGTGCTTCGTCCACAATTCACGCCCTGGCCGCCTGTCCCCGCGGGAGCTGCACCAAAACATTATCCAGCGCCCAAGCGTGCACCGCGAACACTTTCCGGGTCACCGTCACTGAAATATGCTCAAAACACTGGCGAGCGCTCCGCCCCTCCCGTCTCTTCCCGTAAACCGAAGCAGGCACCGTTTCAACTCGCCTACTGCCCAGCGGGGCTCGGAAACTGACAACTTCACTGATTTCCCACGGATTTGCACTAGTCGCGAAATGCGCGGCTCCCTTGGTTTATTGCTCCTTAATCAAAAATGGGCCGTAATCCCTTCACGCCGCCACGGGCTGAGACTTGTTTATTTTTGCGAACTTCGAGTGCAACCAGCGACTTTTTCGTTCGTTGCGTCGTTTCCGCTCCCGTTTCCGTTCCTGCCAAACAAACGTGGCATCCGTCGCTCCAGAATCAGCAATGATTCCACGTTGTTCCACTCCACAGCTTTCCACGATAGTTCGAGCGGGACTTTTCTTCGCGGACACTTTTCACTTTAGGGTGTGGAAAATCAGACAGGCGAGTCCTCAGTGGAGGCCGACAGGAGCAAACAGCACGACGCAATACAAACAACGTCTCGTCGCGAGCCGCAGGACCGATTGCCCAGCACAATTTTCGCCTATCCTCGTTTCCAGGTGCACTTTCCACTTGTATAGCACGACCAAATCAACTTCCCGTCTTTTTCCACTGTTTTACACACAGTTTTCACGGTTTTTCAAGCGCCAATTACGCTGTAAAACTGTTTTTCACCGAGCGGCCCGAATGAACCGCAGCCGAGCGTCGACGGAATTGGACGTTATTACGTAGAACGTAGTAAACGCGCGTCCATATTGGATGTCGCGTCCGTTGCCGCGCGCGCGGCGTCACCCACACTATGTACGTGGCTGGCGTAGTAGTAGTGAGAGCCCATTAAGAGCGTGTGTAGCAAAGAAGAGCCAACTGACATGCTAGTATGCGTACGAGCATGGAATGGAATATTTGGCCAAAAAAGAAAAAAACAAACAAAATAAAAATATGCGGAGAGCGGGGTGGTGACGAGTCAATGGCCTCGCCGACATAATGTTTATTTGGGCCTTCGAAGTCGTCCGACACGAGTGTTCTTAGAAGGCGGGTGCACGGGGCCAGAAGTCGGGTCCATATGGGAAGAGCAGTGAGGCAGGTGCGTTGTTGTTGTTGGTCGCCGTCACAACGGCGGCTTGAATAGTTCTTCTGGGGATCCCCACGAACAAAAATCTAGAGAAAATGACCACCGGCTACGTCATCCAAACAGACATTGGAGGTAATTCACGCGCCCTAAGTGCTTAGTTGCAAATCTTAACCGCGACTGTGGCACAAAAAGTGCTATCACGTCATATGCGCGTGCAAATGCATCTTATCAAAAGCACCCTCTCTTGCTCGCCAAACTCATTAGACGTGGGTCTACATCTGAACTCAATCGGTGGCCCAATCATTTGGTTCGGCAGACTCCTATTCCGAAAACTTGACAGATATCAGTCAGACCCACCGGTCGATAAATGTCATGTTCCATTCCAAGCATCGTCAACAATTCTTCCTCAAAACTGTTATATTATTATAAATCTCTGGTCGCCGCTGGATGCTTTGATCGTAATACACAATGCTACGATATATTAAAGGTTTATATCTTGGCTACTTACGGCGAATATCCTGGTTGCAAATGGAGTTTAACTCGGAAATTGACATAATTTATCACGGACAGTGCAAGTAGGTTATATGCTACGCACATGTTCGGCATGTTTATCAAGAGATGGCCCTGTACAGTAATCTAAATATGTTTGAAATCAGTTCGAGCAATCATTCCTTATGGCGAAATAATGTCACTAGGTAGCGAGCGCCCGTTTTTCTAAGCGAAAAAATGAATACAATTTTCAGGACTCAATAAATTTTAGATTTTTTGAAACAATTGTTTTTCGTCTTTTATTAGCTTTGTGCAGGCTTATTTTATTTTATTGGTTTATTGAGACTATATCCGTGCAATGAAACCGCAATATTAAACGATACAAGCTTCAAGTGAAATAAGGGTACAAAAAGCGAAAGACCATTTCAAAACATCTACATAAGCAGCTGAATGACTGAGTGCAAGTTAAGTATTAACTGTATTCTGTATTAACTGTAACTGTATTCTGTATTAACAGAATACCTATGATAACCAATTTTAAATGGTTTAGGACGGTTCGAATCGTGCTTTTTGAATCATTGTTCGAAACGTGTTTCTTAATGAGTGGAAGAACATTTTAACCCTTGATGTGAAAGGACAAATATGAAGTGACTTTGACAAAGGAATCACAGCGTCAGTGTGTGTACACAATCGTACGATTAAACATCGAAGAAGAAAGGAAATAAACGCTGTCAGTGGGGCAATAGGCATGTTCCAAGAAAACAAGCAACCAAGAATGGAAGAGGCGTTAATAAAGAAATTTACCAGTAGTGATATGAGATATGATAAAAGCTGAAATAAAAAAGATTAATTTTCATTTTTAACGATCTCTTGTGAATTTGACGTCTGTGGCCTAATCCGCTGCAAAAGAGTAATCAGTAAATACATTTGTAACACTATGTCTAAGAAGTGATGGTGGTGGTTTTGAATTTATCGGACCATCCAAATCTATGATAAGGATGCAACTGCTTCGGTTTGGAAATTGCTCCCGAGACTTCTCCAGGAGTGGAAACCAACAAATTAAAGATAATATTTCTTGCTTGCACGAATACAATACACGCCACTTGTCACCGGTAAAGCCAGGAAGCTAGCTTTGTTAAATGTTGAAAAGCTGGTTCTTCGAATTTTTTGTACCAAGTTTTGTCCCAGGTAGAAACATTATTAACAAGCCGTGGTTCACCAGATCAATATTAGGATAGGGGAAGCGTTAAAGAAACTAACGATGAAGGATACCAAATGAAACAGATCCGATATATGAAATATCGCAACCAGGGCAATATTTATTCAAGCATTCCACACAGTCGAAAAAAGTGCAAGCACACATCGCAATTCCGGTGAATGTGTTCCACACTATCCAAAACATATAGGCTACTTTTTCTTACACTTTCTTACACAGCCTTTTAATTTTTCATTATAAACTTTTATTAACCAAACACAGGTTTAAAAATTGGAACCTGAAAGAAGCAAAAACTGACTCAAGAAATATGGATGGCCGCCAAATATTATTGAATGATACATACATAATGGCAGCTGATACAAAGAAGCATGAAACGAACATCAACTTGCGAAGCGGTCCAGCATGGTGGTGGAATGTACGGAATGTGAAAACAAAACTAAGATTCTTCCTCCAGAAATTGTGTGAACTTTATAGCACGAAAACTTGTTATAATTCAAAAGAATATAATTTACATAATTTTCTTTCTTATATGTAGATATTTTGTAATATCTCTTTCGAAATAAGGAACAACCCCCGTTTTTGTGCTCGCTATTTTCATGGTGATACTATTGAACTATCGATGGCAATGGAATGCCAGAGAAATCTATAATTTGAGGGGACATTATGGCCTATTTTCTGAATCTGTCGGTGTACGCGTATCCTGTGATTGCGAAAGCGTCTTCTGGTATCTGCACTTCATTATTATTTTAGATATTTAAAACTTATCAGTTTGATTAGGATTTATTAAACTAAAACAAAATATTTTCAAAAAATTATTTCTGTTTCAATAACAGTTTTGTTTAAGTATTATTTTATTCACGAGTAGGCGATATTACTCATAATCGCATACAAGAGATTTTTGATATTTTCAGTTTTTAGGAAAGTTATGGAGCTGAATAATGAAAAAAAAAATAATGTTTTTTTCGGTTGACGGCAGATTGTTTCTTAATTTCGCAGCGACGTCTACCCGAAGCGCAGCAATACGTTGCCTAATAGTAGGCAAATTTCCGGTGGGCACAGGCACGGAAGTTTCGGCCTTCTCCGTCACCAAATAAAATAAATTATTTCCACAGCACTTAAAATTAGTGGCAGCGAACTCCACGCTCATAAATACTTACGGATACCGGCAAGTAGATGTGAGTTTTCGTTTGCGTAGAACATTTTCGCGGCGCTACATTTTAGCGGACATCAGTATCCCCATATTAGACGCAAATTTCCGGTGTCACTATGTGCTGCTGCCGCATATGCACTATAGATTTATAGATACCACAACATGTCCTAATTCATTAGGAAAACTTTCAAGCTGCTCGAACAACAACACTCTTTCCATTATTTTTGAAGACGTTGCCGCGTTGCCCGTTTTCACGCATCCCAAAAATACCACAACATTATTACCGAAGGTAGTATCTCCTAGCCTTTTAAGCATGATGTTCAGCACCAGAAGCTCGTTGTTGCACGAAAAGAGAACAACTACTTAAGTAGGGTATATGTAGACCCTTCCGACAGCTGTCGGTCACCTTCATTCCATCTGGTTGCTTAGATTAATAGTGAATGGCGACCTTATCGAAATTACAGACCCCTGAAGGCTCAGAATCTAGACCGGTACTCCATTCCTTTCGGCATTGCATAGTAAACTGTGTAATGATAGTTTATGGAGATAGGAGATCCAGTCGATCCCTTGAGTGGCCGATAACGACCTAGAGGGCAGAGCTATCCCAAAAAAACTAAACAATTTGGCAAAATTTTGACCGTGAAGGTCCGCCCACGAAGATTGCAGCTCTATCAAAGCTCTCGGTCGACACGTTCTTGCACGCCTCTGTGCTAGCCAGGCTCGGGAATGTGGGGGGGTCCTTTGAGCGCTTTGATCCCTCACGCTTCATTACTAAAAATAACGTGTCTTTACCGGTGCGTGGGTCCGCACCGGATTTTAAAAATCGAATTTTACTTAGGAATTCGCGACGGCCTATCGAATAAAACCAGAACGCGAGCTAAATTGGAAAATAAAAATAAAAAAAAACGGCTCGACCGCGCGCGTGGAGCCGTTTGTCTCCGGACCCGAGTGCCGCGATCAAGTAGTGGAAAATCCACGACGGATCACCTTCCCGATTGCCGTCCCTTACGCCTCAGATCTTCAACGAGGCGCGGCCGGTGAGGTTCCCACCCTTCCTCGACATCCTCCGGCCAGTTATTCTTTTAGAGGATGTCCCTTTGTGTAAGAATCCCGCGGGAGCAAGGAGGAACTAAGGGGAGGAAGTCCTCAAACCACCTTAGATTATTCAAACATTATTGTACTTTTTTCACGCTTATGATCATAATACAAAGAAAGAAATTTTTAAAACCAAAAAGAAATTAAAATAAAGCTAACTAAAAGGTAAATTTATGAAAAGGAAAATGAAAATAAAATAAGAGAGAAAAAAAAAAAAGAAACAATAAATAACCAAAGTTTAATAATTATCAACAAGAAGGGAAATAAACTAAAAATCATACAAAAAAAAAAGAAAAGAAAAGAAAATAAACAACCACTTACCCAAATGTCACTCCGAGCTCGGACCGATCCTTCGGGTACCTATTTCTTTTTTTCTTTAAATTCAAACTATTTATAACGAAAAAATATATAGTCCTACAAAAAAAACTAACGTTAGTTCACTTCTTCTCTATGATTTCGTTCCTCATGCTTTTATGAGGGATTGTTTATACACAACGCGCAAATTTCGACACTAGACTTCAGCAATTAGATATTAATTTCTTTCCGTTGCGATTTCGCCTATTTCAATTGTTTTTCTTCTTTTTGCTTTAAAACTCTGTACATTATTCAGGTGGTAACGATTAAACGATTTTAATCTATTCTCGGAATCTTCGTTTTAACTACACTTCAGTTAGCACGATGTGGTGTTAGTTTTCTCGGTCGGATTCTTTTATTTTGCTCGCGAAAATCTTCACACTTTAGGATGAATGATCCTCTTCTTTCTCCTCCGTCCTCACTCTTATCTTTCCTCTTCCTCGTTTTCTTTTCCCCCTCAGTACTCGCTGCACCTTCCTTCGCTAAGTCCACCAGACCTCCTTAAGCTCCAAAAACTTCCTCCTCCACCAAGAAACTCCTCGAACCGCTCTCCTCCAGCTCTCCAACCAACTCCATATTCAACTCCCGCAGAACTCATCGGATGACCTAAAATGCCATCCCAACCTCATAAGCTTTTCTCATCTGTGTGCAGAACTTCCACACACAGTGTTTTCCAAGAAGAGACAACAATCGAGTTGCTCCCCGTCGCAGAATATTAAATAAAAAGAACAAGCAAAAAGGGAACGCGAGAATTCAATCTTCCTCGTCTGGAGTCAGAGAACAAAGTGAAGATGAATCATTGAGGACGGAATGGCACAGCATATAGCCGACTACCTCCGTATTCCATCAAGGATCCATCTCACCCGTCACTTCATCCCTACGAAAGAAGAAAGAATATTTAATTTTCTTCAAATCTGAATCGAAGAGATAGCCGTTTCACATAAAGGTAGGGAAGGACACTCCTCAGAAGCTCGGACGGCAATACCTTTCAGCTTATAGCCGCAAAGGCCCGTAGATCCAGAGGCTTCTGGGAGGCAATCACCTACGAGACGTTAAGTCTCAAGACAAACACAACAAACGACTAGCTCTTATGGTATTCTAACAAGGATAGGGCAGGAAACTCTACGTTACAAGGTGGGAAAGGAAATTGAGGCTTAGGAACACTTGCTTCCGGGGAAAAAGGCGTGAAACCTAAACTAGAAATCTGAAGACAAGTGTACGTGGAGCCTAGCCGGGAACAATATTGAGAATCTATTGATTCTCTATCCGACACCACCAAACGAAGTTGTGAGCCGGAATAGGCTATCTTCCACTTGATTCAGGAAACCTGTAAATAATAAATTATGCCTGAATCCAGGAAATGTCTGGCCCCACGTTGGGCGCCATATGTAATGATAGTTTATGGAGATAGGAGATCCAGTCGATCCCTTGAGTGGCCGATAACGACCTAGAGGGCAGAGCTATCCCAAAAAAACTAAACAATTTGGCAAAATTTTGACCGTGAAGGTCCGCCCACGAAGATTGCAGCTCTATCAAAGCTCTCGGTCGACACGTTCTTGCACGCCTCTGTGCTAGCCAGGCTCGGGAATGTGGGGGGGTCCTTTGAGCGCTTTGATCCCTCACGCTTCATTACTAAAAATAACGTGTCTTTACCGGTGCGTGGGTCCGCACCGGATTTTAAAAATCGAATTTTACTTAGGAATTCGCGACGGCCTATCGAATAAAACCAGAACGCGAGCTAAATTGGAAAAATAAAAATAAAAAAAAAACGGCTCGACCGCGCGCGTGGAGCCGTTTGTCTCCGGACCCGAGTGCCGCGATCAAGTAGTGGAAAATCCACGACGGATCACCTTCCCGATTGCCGTCCCTTACGCCTCAGATCTTCAACGAGGCGCGGCCGGTGAGGTTCCCACCCTTCCTCGACATCCTCCGGCCAGTTATTCTTTTAGAGGATGTCCCTTAGTTCCTCCTTACTCCCGCGGGATTCTTATACAAAGGGACATCCTCTAAAAGAATAACTGGCCGGAGGATGTCGAGGAAGGGTGGGAACCTCACCGGCCGCGCCTCGTTCAAGATCTGAGGCGGGAGGGGACGGCAATCGGGAAGGTGATCCGTCGTGGATTTTCCACTACTTGATCGCGGCACTCGGGTCCGGAGACAAACGGCTCCACGCGCGCGGTCGAGCCGTTTTTTTTTTATTTTTATTTTCCAATTTAGCTCGCGTTCTGGTTTTATTCGATAGGCCGTCGCGAATTCTTATGTAAAATTCGATCTTAAAATCCGGTGCGGACCCACGCACCGGTAAAGACACGTTATTTTTAGTAATGAAGCGTGAGGGATCAAAGCGCTCAAAGGACCCCCCCACATTCCCGAGCCTGGCTAGCACAGAGGCGTGCAAGAACGTGTCGACCGAGAGCTTTGATAGAGCTGCAATCTTCGTGGGCGGACCTTCACGGTCAAAATTTTGCCAAATTGTTTAGTTTTTTTTGGGATAGCTCTGCCCTCTAGGTCGTTATCGGCCACTCAAGGGATCGACTGGATCTCTTATCCCCACAATTATCATTACAACTGCCGTGTTTTCTCCACCTTGGATTTCGCCATTCACTGTGTACTACGAAACTTGGACTTGTGTTTCGTCTGCTTGAATGATGTTTTGGTCGTCTCCTCCATCTGTCCAGGCTTTTGAGACTATAAGCCAATCGTTCATAGTGATTAGACCACTATTGGCTTTCGAAAAACTGCTTTCCCAATTGTTGCCTCTAGAGAGTAATACAGTGTCAGCTTCAAAGGTAACAACGTATACATCGGTTATCATTCTATCTTGCACAGGTCATTAAGGTAAATAAGAAACAATAATTGCCCCAAGACCGTTCTTTGTGGGATCCCTGATTTCACTATTTTAGTCTAACATACTGCATCAATAACTCTAACAATTGGAGTTCAATTACTTAAATACGAGCTAAATAACGAACAAGTGTTTTTCCTAAAGTCCACTTGCTTTTATTTTATGAGCAGTTTTTGACTTCGTTATATCTCCCCCTTTATAAATAGAAGTTATGATAGTATGTTTGAGCTTGTTAGGGTATACACTAAGGGGAGCAACAATATAATTTGAAATTGTCTTTAACATGGTCGCATTATAGCTATCTGCACCAGGAGCTTTTCTACTACCATCTAATTCGGCGATATAATTCCCTACTTTAGCTGGAATGGTTGCGCACACATGTAAGTTTTAGAAAGTAGTTGAGGCCACAAAGTAATCATCGTCGATGTCCACTCCAACAATGCTAGCTCCGCTTTGGCCAACAGGGTTGATGTGATCATTCATTACATCTACTATATGTTTTGTTCTAGATGTTAATTGATTATTCACGTCTTTTCATTCATTCGTGTTGGTTTTTTCCCACTATTATTATAACATTTAGTTTATTACGATAGCATTTATATTAATTTTGCAAATAGTTGTTAGTTGGATCCTTGTCGATAAATAAGCTAGTTTATCTCTACGCGTAGAGAAGTAACTATCCTGTGCATACTCCAAGATTTGTCAGATTGCATTGGACGCTGAAAACCGCTAGTATGGTGTGTGATTATTCGTTCTGGTCGCAGATCGTGTCTTTCGTTTGGTCACACGGAGTTTGTTGCCAGCCCTGCTTAACTGGTGTACGAGACAACTTACGATAAACCGGCGACCTGGAGAGAGAGAGAGACGGTCTTGGAGAGACTGGATTCTGCCGCCTGGTACTGGAAACCACAGTTAGATACTAGCCAGCTACCACACTCCCCCTTGCCCCGCAAGGGGGGGAAATCAGTGCGAGTACGCGCGATTTCAAATTGTTTTGCCCTTGAGCATGAGCGAGATGTAACGGAAATCCGATCAGCTGTTTTTGACATACCGCCCGGACGGCGAGATCGGCAAGTTTTTGCTTATGGATAAGTGAATACGTGAAATGACTTTGCTATATGGGTGAGCACGCCGTAGTGCCAGAATAGCAAAAGCTCACCGATCTCTTCTCTTACCAATACGATTTGAAGAAAGATTATGACCTTTCCTCGTTTAGCGTTTCTGATGTGTAGAGATAAGCTTTTGTAGCACATTCTCAAGTGGGGTCATTTTAGTGTGGCCACCAGCTTCAGCTACCATATGATGACCCCTATAAGGTCCCCTAGTGTGGAGATCATCCGCTTAGACTGGACGCACGTTGGAGCAAGGCCAAGACGGTTTCCTTTGACAGGCTAAAGTGTTTCTGTCAGGGCCAGCGCAGCGTTCGTTTTGATTCTACGCCATGTTTTTCCTGTTGAAACCCCTAGGTTTTAGTTGGGGGCGGATTACTGTGGCGGAGTAAGGTTCGATTCAAAGCAGTTGCCAACCGGAAAGTATGTTTTCTCAATTCTTTAATTTTCCATTTTTGACCTGGGAACATGAATAATTTTTAGGCAATTTTCATTACTTTACATCTTTGAATAAATTTCAGCGCCAATGCGAGTACATTCACATATGCCCCTTAGGATCGCTAAAAGAAACACTTTATTGTCACTCATTGCGTAATTGCGCCACTTATTCCAAAATAAAAGCTAATAATCAATTTACTATCATCAACAGAGCAGAATATATGTTTCATTTCACGTTACCAAATGCGACACATAAATTGCTAAATTCTGGCTCGCACAAATTTGCTACATGATTTCTAAGATCTCAAAATATATGTAGTTTCAGCGAAAAAAGAATCCATTTCCTAAAAGTAAACAAATTTGTTATCTTTTTGGTTTGAGATAAATATTGGAGTCGCTACACGTCCCGCAGTTGAAGAACTATAGTTGCGACCTTCAGCGGGCATATGTCTGTAGCTTTGTTATTTTTGCCTGAAATTATAAGAAAAAAATCGCAGCAGCACATGAACATAACCCTTTTAAAAATTTATATCTTTTTGAAATTTGTTTTTCTCCATTTTTCTTTTATTGGCTTAAAATACGCTAAAATGTCCCTAAATTCGTAATCAATAACATTCTTCAATAAAAACAACTTACGCATCCAAGCAGCTGAGCACTCTTTTCTCTATATGGCAAAGAGTGTCGATATAGAATTACATCGACCAGGGAAGAGGTGGAGAAGCAAAATTCAGATGTGGAAGGCAATTGTATGAGGCTGGGAAAGCGGAGTGAAATTAAGAAAATTATTATGATTTTGAAATGTTACCGCATTTTCAAATTTTAAATGCCTTCAAAATCGTGCATCGGAACTTAAAGAGTTCTCATCCGATCGACTTGGAAATTTAATTACTTCTTCATTTAATTTTCTAGTAAAGACTAAGTTTATGTAGTTCATGAAAAAAACAAATTTTACGCTTCTAGATGGTGACTCAAGGCATTTCTACTGCTCGCGCTGGACGTCCTTCGAAGAATTTTATATTGTTTATGCGCTCTTACAGTCGCCATTTCCTTTTCCTAAAGAGTTGCTTGATTGATTGGTACATTGATCATGGGTTATAATTTAAAAATGCACTCACAGATGAATCTTGAAAAAACTCCCGTTTCCTAAGGCTCCAAATAGATAAAATATTTTAAATGAACTTTATCTACTTCCATTTGAAGACAACACAATTCATTCAAGCCTTAAGCAGGAACTATAATGGTCATATCATAATGTCAAAATTTTAGCGAACATAAATTAGAGATCTGTCAAAACTCATTCTCGCCCATAATCGCATTGACTCGTTTGAATACTTGACATCTCGAATTGACATTTCGAAGATCCCACTTCTGACTTGCTTACACCACTTTGCAAAAACCATTTTCGAATGACATCTGTTTGACATTTCGTATGCAAGATTCGGTTATTACCGAATTTTCTGTGTTTAACGGAAATTTAACGAAACTCTCGGAGGGGAACATGTCACGACCTACGTCCAATATAGATAGTCACATTCAATTCTCATTAAGGGATTTGAAGTACGTTGCCGCATATGTTTATTATAGTTCCGGCTTGAGGCTCTTGGAGAACTATCCTTACCTTGGCGATCTATTTCCCGTGTAAGCGAGTTTCGAATTAGGTGACTCCTAAACGTTGTTGTTTATTACATACAAGACCTTGTTACGATAACAGTTTAGCATTGCATTATTTTGGCACCAACACGGTCACCAAGGCTGTCGACCAACCAAACTGCCCTACCAGATTTCCCAGTCGCGGACACCGGCTGCGCGTGATAATTAATGGAATCGGACGGCACGTGCTGGAGTTAACCCGAATGCCAGCAATTCGGCGAGATGTGGGCCGGGGCACAGTTAGATACTAGACAGCTACCTCACTCTCCCTTGCCCCTCAAAGGGGGAAATCAGTGCGAGTACACACGATTTCAAATTGTTTTGCCCTTGAGTATGAGCGAGATGTACCAAAAACCCGATCAGCTGTGTTTGACATACCGCCCGGACTTGCCAATGTATTGGTGAGATTGGCAAGTTTTTGCTTATGTATAAGTGAATACGTGAAATAGCTTTTTGCTATATGCGTGAGCACGCCGTAGTACCAGAATAGCAAAAGCTCACCGATCTCTCTCTTACCAATACGATTTGACGAAGATTATGCATTTTCCTTGTTTAGCGTCTCTGATGTGTACAGATAAGCTTCTGCAAGCACATTTGCAAGTGGGGTCATTTTTGTAAGGGTACTGCCTATAGCAGATCTACTGTGGGCCGGAGTTCTTGGTTCTCACATATTATCTCTCTTTCCTCCCAGAATCCAATTCCCCAGCTATGTAGCGCGGCAAAGCAAAGCAGGCCAGCCACAGCGATAGATTTTGCTTCCGTGGCGGAAACATGAAGATTCTAATTTGAATGTCAAATTGGAATATTCAAATCTTAAAAGCGGCCAGGAAAATTATATTGGCGTAACAACCGATATTTTAATTGGGTTGCCGAATTTTAGCTCACAGTTTATCTGATACAGTCTCCTTTAAGGGCTCGCCAAACAGGAAACGGACTGTCCGTGCCGCAGTCCGTTGCGGACAGCTGATGTCAAAAAGCACGCGAACGCCGCGGTATATTGCTTGCTGTTTGACTAGGATGATGCAATATTTCATAATACAGAGTTCGCGATGGACAGTACACTCTGCTCGCGCGGACTATCCGCTTTCTGTTTGGCGAGCCCTTTAATGTCGTTTGTCGCGTACTTAAGAGGTGTTTTTTGTCCCATGATTTTTGTGTAGTGTTGGGATATTATAACATCATATTTTATCAGTGACTTTAGAACCTTGAGTGCAATAATTGTTAAGGTTTTTAAAATGGGTCGTCATACAACAATGGAACAGCGTGAACTGGGAATTTCCTACTTTTGAAAAAGGACAGCGTGTTCGCAAAACTGCTGAAATTGAGCCCTTTGTATTCGAAAATTGATTGGAAAATGATGACAGAAAAGTGCAAACCGGGGAGGTGGAGATCTGGGCGAATATTCTTTCGGGGGCCTGCTCGATTAATCAAATAATTACCATCTTGTCAAACACCAGTTTGCAATAAAAATTTAGATATACGATGTTTGAAAACAAAAATGATAGTAAAATATTTTGTTAATTTGATATAATAAAGGCACACAAGCAGCAACTGTTGAAAATTATTACAAAATAAATCAACATCTTAGGTTATGTTTAGACATATTTTAATGATGCAAATAAAATTGCCTTCACAAATATGCAAACCAGGGCCCTTGTTTGTTAACTAAATTGAATTTCTTTCCGAAAAATGATTAAAATTGTAGTATTGCGTTTCACTTATTTGTTTGTTCGTTTCGAAAATCGACTTTCTCATCTTCATCTTCACTGAAACTTTCGAAAATTGTCAAAATTGCATCGTAATTAGTGTAACTTTTCAAAATACACCAGAGTGTAATTTTACTTCTATAACATGAGCTATTCAAGTGCCTCGTATAATAAGGGTATTTACATGAATATTTTTTGGAGTGTAGTCTGGCTTAAACTTTTTAAAGTAAATTTTAGTGTTAGTTCACGATTGACCAGTTCCCAACTATAGGTTGAAGCAGAAAAAAAACATATTTTTTTCACTACTCCCAAAAAGTTTACAGTTTCGGTTGCAACCTTACCATATTCTTCACCAACTGGGTTAAGCTCATGCCACATAATTTGCGGATTTATTGTAGTGACCTTCCATAGTAGCAGCATTGTCATAAGATTGACCTCTACAATTATCCAGCAGTAGTTCATTTATTTCTAAAAAGTGTTGTAGAATATTAAATACTCGTAAATGTAAGCCAGTATAACTACTAATTTTAATAGGTAATACACATCTTTCATATACTTTTCTCTGACAACAGTATCGTAATACAACAGCAAGTTGATCATTGTAAGGAAGATCTGGGGTTAAATCTATCACAATTAAACAGTCGTTATTTATTTGAGTCATAATTTGTTAATTATCTGTTATTTTCTTATTTTATTTTCTTTTCGACGCAACCACAAAAACATTAGAATTTTCTTGGTTTTTTAAACAAGTTGCTATATGTTTCCAATCAGAAAATCCGGTTGTATCTTGAGAAGAGGTATTAGAAGAAAGTTTGCAAGGTAAACAAAAAACACTACCTATACTAGTTGAATAACATAACCAACACCTTTCGAGTAATTGGCCATTTTTATGGTTTTGTATGAAACAAAACCTTATTCAAATCAATTCAATGTCTGTCTGTCTGTATGTCACACCCAATTTACTCGGAAACGGCCCCAAAAAGTGAAACAGGTCTCGTTCTCAAAACCTATTCAGCTGAAATCTGAAAAATCACAATGCGCACCTATACGAATCTAGACCAAATACATCTCATTTCGATATGTGTTCAAATAAAGTTAATAATAGCATATAACTATATTTTAGAAATTTACCGGAAAACCCCCTTAAGTTTATCCTAGAAGTACTATTTTGGAAAGTTTGAATGAAATCCAATTATTATTAACAAAATTATTGGTGTTGAAACTTTTGCATTTCACGAAAATTTATTGCACTCAAAGAGGTGTATGACGTTATCACCACAAAAAGTGTAGTTATGTGAATGGCGGGGCCCATGGGAGCATTTTAATTTTCCTTTTTTAGCTTTTTTTAGTTATTTGTATATCAGTATCAATCACTCGAGACAGACATGTGCATGTATATGTATGTGCTAATTAAGTTTGCAGGTAGTGTCCAATAGGATAGACATGTGTGTACGTTTGTAACAGTGGTGTTTACTTTAAGTACATATTTGTATGCTTTTGTGTATGTGATAAAGTGGAATTGCGTGAAGATGCGTTAGATAAATTTGGATAGGCAACGTTTGTTTATTTAGGATTAGCACAATATTGATGTCTTTGATATGTATATACATATGTATATATAAACCATGCATGCATCCTCACATAATTATCCGAACCGGTCTTCCGATGTCTCGACTTGTTCACTTTGTGAACGAAATACCTATCTGAAAATGATCTGTTTTGTTATCTGTATTTCTTACTTGAAGTTCAATATATATTTTTCGGGTCTATATTCTGAAAGTCAGCCATTTCGTGTAAGGATGCGGTGAATGTGGAGGAATGGTGTCCGGATAGCTGAGTGGTTAGAGCATAAGGCTGTCGTACGGAAGGTCGCGATTCAAATCTCACTGGTGGCAGTGGGATTTGTGTTGTGTTTTGACGCTGGATACCAGTCGACTCAGCTCGGGCTGACCACATTGCCTCCTATGGAGTACAATCCTATAATGTATCGTTACGGTCTTGAATGAATTGCTCTAACACACTTCAAGACCCTGATCCAATTGGAATGTTGCACCAACGATTATTTTTATGTCATTGATAGTCATTATTTACCAATACAAGCTCACGTCAACATGTTTCTCGAACTCAAACGTAATATTTTCTAAAAAAAATTTTTCTGCCTCGGTGTTACTGTTCTCTTGGTGAACGACAATATCGTCCTCAGAATGTTGCTGGTCGTCAGCGTTTTACACATTTTCGTTGCTCGTCTTCGCGTCTTGGTAGCTCCCAGAAAATTTTCTTTGCTAATTTCTTTTGATTATGGGTCAAATAAGAGAAAGATCCGATTTTATATTTAAGTTTTAACATTCACTACACTAAACACAATAAACTATAAGAAATATCACTTTCTTAATTAATCTGTTTTCACTTTGACTATAAATACAGGAGTACGAAAAGAACAGAATTGGTCGCCACGTATGAGAGATTGATTAATCAAACCTGGATGATTGCCAATGACTGCGTCTGTGTTTACGAGAAAATACGCCGAAAACAAGTATTGGGGATCTACCGCGCGTGAAAATACTACCAAAACAATCTACGTGGAATCCTCCGTCCAGTACGATAGGCTGTACGCGCCTATCAAACGTAACGGGGGAATCACCGATTTAATTGATCTCAGCGTTGCCAACTCAATAATAATAATAATCGTTGGCGCAACCAATATGAATTGGCTCAGGGCCTTGAAGTGTGTTAGAACACTTCATTCAAGACCATAACGGTACACTATATGATTACAGTATCCTATAGGAGGCAATGTGGTCAGCATTGTGCTCGCCCGAGATTATTACCCTGATTTTGACTCAGGTAATCATTCGCAGCTGAGTCGACTGATATCCAACGTCAAATCACGATACAAATTTCACTGTCACCGGTGGGATTTGAAACGCGATCTTCCTGCCATGTGCTCTAACCACTCAGCTATCCGGACACTACTTGCTAACTCTCTAATAAAAATTGTTCCGACATTTTATTTTAACTCACTATATTGTCTATTGTCTTTAGTAGGGGGTAGGAACCCTATAAATCCACGAGACCCAGGACTGCAGCCCAAAAAGCCCTTATATAGATCCCCTGAATACTGAGTTGAATAAAGATAACCTCGAGACACCTGTGAAACATGGGGATGGTTGCGAGGGGATTTGGGCCTACATGTCTGCAGCCGCAGTTGGTAGTTTAGCTTTTATTGAAGGATGAGTGAAGAAAATGTAGTACTTCAATGTACTAAAAAAAATTTACTGCAAAGTGCCGAGATAATGATACGAAGGCCAAATCCGGAATCGTGCAAACTTAGCTAATTTGAAACAGCCCGCACATAATCTTACCACCGGCAGAGTCTCCTAATATAAACGTTATCGAGAATTTATCGGCAATTTTGGACAACAACAAAAGGAAGTATAAGATTTCGAATAAAGAAGACCTTACTGGCAGAATGGCAGAAAGTTACTCATGATTTTACATAAAAGTGGCTCACTCAATGCCAAACAGGCTTTAGTCTGTTATTAAAGTGAAAGGATATCCAACTAAATATTAATTATTATCACACATGTTTTATTTAACAATGATTTGAAACTGCATTAAATAAGCTGAGGCCTAAAATATTGTACTTTTTTATTTTCACGTTTCCTAGCTCTTACATAGTTCTGTTTTATTTGCATATTTTTTTGCATTCTTCGACATTTAATGGAAAGCACAGATGATCACAGCGCTCTCTAGCGTGGCAGCAGAAAAACACCTTTTTTGAGATAGGTGTATAAGTTGCTCTGTATTTCACTAACGAATGCTGCTATCATGCTGGAAAAATTACTATGCATGCTCAAAATATTAATAAATATATGGTGAAAAAATCGTATTTGTACCTTTATCCAATTCTTCACAAAAAAATTCTAAAAAAGCGAAAAAATGGCCTTCGCACGGGATGACTCCCTTAAAGTTTATGTGATTACATAGTACGACCAGCAGTTCAGTAATATTCTAATGTGCCATAAAAAGAGAAAAATAGAGCCAGGAAAATGGCAACATTGTTAAAGAGAAGGGTGTAAGTTCTAAATTATGATCACCATGCGGACAAGTCGTCAGTGTCCGCCTATAGCGGGAAACACAATTACGATGCGTGCTTCAATGTACAATGAAGATTTCAGGTCGGCAAAGTTCGCTCCACGTCGGCAAGGTTCGTTCTAATGACAGATTACGCCATTTTCAATTTGGCGGCACTTTTCGTTTTCGGTTGCTACTTTTAAATCTAATTAATTTGAATGAATTCATTTTGAAAACTGCGGAAGGCACTATTTGAATTACAAGTGCTAATTATACAAGTTTGCAAATTCGAGTCAACTTTTGGACCCGAGCAAATGAAAAACGATTCTTAACGTTTTTCGATGCCCTGAACTCAGATCTACAATTCGTGTGTCTAAATTGGTTCTTGTTTTCGGGTTCGCGAGTAGTGGTAAAACGTTGCATTAAACATCTTTTGGGCCTTGCGTATTTGCAGTACTTTGGTTTTCCTGTAGAAAGCACTGACAAGATCAAATGCAATGAGCATCAATGGAAAATTTGTGGCGATGCAAAGGTTAAGTATTAATTTAATTGTACTTAATTTCGAAATATGTATTAATTGATTTACATATTCAATACAGGTTATTGGTTTATTGGCTGGGATGCAATCTGGATTTACGAAATTTGTTGTTTTTTGTGTTTGTTGGACAGATGTGCATTTGATCATCATTATGTGAGAAAGGTGTCACCGAGTCGTACCCATTATGAGCCAGGACAACAAAACGTTTCCTCCGTATCACTAGTGAACCCACAGGATGTTTTATTGCCACCTCTTCACATTAAACTTGGCCTTATTAAGAACTTTGTCGAAACACTCAATCGCGAAGCACCGGCTTCCCAGTACTTAATCAAGTTGTCTCCAAAGCTGTTATACCCAAAAATCAAAGAAGGAATATTTGTCGCATCTGATATTCGGAAATTAATGGCTGGCGCAAAGTTTACAAAATGTTTAACGCCTAATGAAGCAGCAGCATGGGCATCATTCAAAAGTGCTGTTCACAACTTTCTTGGTAAACACAAATCACCGGATTATAAGCGCGTAATCGACTTTTTTTTTGTAAAATTACCACAAGATTGGAGCTCGAATGTCTCTCAAGACACATTTCTGCATTCACATATTGATTTTTTCGAAATGCGATACCAAGGTTTTTGGGACGAAGGCATCATGGGAGACTATTGTTGGAACAGACACCAAGCAGTATAAAAGACTCAGTTCAACCTCTGTTCATTTCTGATTTATACTTTTTCATTCAACAAACGGTCGTTAAGGGTCAAAAATAGTAAAATGATAAACTTGTTGGATTTTTCGAAAACTAGAACTAATTTTAAAGAACCGGCTACTGATTTGGATTAAGCCCCAATTTACCTTATAAACAGCGTTTGGTTGCTCACGTCCAACACCGTGTACATTTGTGTTATTAATGTTATTTGCATTATTTTTGTTGCTTCCATTCATAAAAATTGAATTTAAGTCGAAGGTATGTGCATTGTTAGTGGCACATAATTTTATGATTTTCATAACATAAAATATAGGAAGATGGATACGATAAGTACATAAACTTTGAAGATTATGTGCAATGCCGTGATTTAGTGCGTGAACAATCGACCTGCGTGCATATTTTATGTTATGGAAATCATAAAATTATACGCCATTAAGAATGCACATACCTTCGGTTTGAATTCAATTTGTATTAACAGAAGAGATGGGACTAATGCCAGTGACATTAATAATTAGCATTTGTAACTCAAATAATTCCGTAGTTCTCAAAACGAATTCATTCAATTTAATTAACTGTCGAAAACGAAAAATGTCGCGAAATGTGTGAAGTGTCATCAAATTGTCATCCATTACGCATCGCAAAAGTTCCATTTTCCGAACTTTTCTGTGTGCCGCATTGCGCATCCGACTTGTTGTATATTGCTTCATACAAGCCCGTGTAATGAACTTCATTTGATAGCCCTTTCATTGCGCGCGCACGCATTTATGGGTTGTATTTCAGCAATAATTTTTGCAGTCCTATGAAAGTAGTGTATATTGCGATATTCTTCTTCTTCTCTCTCGAATGAGAAAATTTTCAATGTTGATTAGGCGTGGAATAGACAGGACGATCGCGTATATGCTCGATCATCTGTGGAAGCCAAGGAGAAAGTGGCGAGTGTCCAGCGTGAACACCATCCTGCGAGTATTATAGTCTGGCACGAAGTCAATTGGCGATAAAGTTAAGGCAAATTAACAAATGCTGGAGCAAGTTTTTAATGTTAAACACGAAACTGTGCAAAGGAAAGAAGTGGGTCTTCCAACCAGATACCGCTCCAATGCCTAAGGCTCGAACAACTTAGGCGTGGCTCTAAGCAAATATCCCACGCTTCATCGCTGCAAGGAGTGGATTAGGGGCAATGCAGACCTGAATCCACTGGATTATTCCGTGTGGACACAAATCGAGCTGACAACCTAAACAACCGGAAAAAACTGCAAGGAGCTCAACAAAAATCTCAAAAAATTTCCTCTAGAGGTCATTCGAAAATCGATCGGCGGCTAGCCGGAACGTCTTCGTAAGGGTATCGCCGAACACAAGGATCATATTGAAAGAATTGTACATATTCTGACTTGCCTTTTTTCTATGCGTCTCGTTTTGTTCTTTTTCTTTTCTGGTGCACTGAAGTATAATAGACAGTTATGGGACCAAGAAAATGTTGAGTTACCGGAAATGCCCTATGGGAATTGATTTTTTTCGGAAATGTTTTGTAAGCAGTAAATAACCCAAGTAATAAAAATTTGTATAAAATAATAATTAGGGTAATTTGTAAATAAAACATCCTACTTAGTTTCTAAAAATATGTATTAATTAGGGATGTGTGTACATATATTTATTTTTTTATGGGCTCCATCTTTATTATTTAAAAAAATCTTTCGTCTTTCGTTTTCTTGCCTTCAATCTGGCGGTCATTGTATTTGCTTTAACAATAAAATTTCATCAAAGTCATACCTCTTTTAGTCGCACCAACGCATCAAAGTGTTTGCAGTTGATATAGTATCGTGACAGTTGACGGTGAAAGTTTTTTTCCTCCTCGGGTCTCCTGGATCAGGTCTTCATCGGTTTCAGTAACCTCTTTGATTATTTCTTCGTCTGTTAAATCAGTATTGATATCATCAAAAATCCACTTTTGTATACATTTAATTGATTCTGGTGCCATTTTCACTTTGTTGCAAATTTCAAGAGTAGCATTTAAAATTGACAAAAATGCATTGTTGGATTCTTCGCCTTCTTTTGAAAAGAATGGGTTAGCAGGCCAAATATTTTTCCAAAATTTTATTTATTTTACTGTCTATCTGTCATTATTATTCTGTTAAGGGAAAGTCGCACCGTGTCCTTGAAGAACTATTGTGCCCCTTTTACTGGTTATAGTGTACCTGTTGATCGTAGCATCTCAAGTAGGCCTATAACCATTAGGAGCTTTAGTATGTTCCCTACTTCTAGATCTTCCAGCTTCTTTGCATCTGGTATTAAATGTTCTCCCAGATGTCTCGACCTATTTTGCACAAGTGCCGGACACTGTCCCAGGACGTGTATAGAGGTTTCGTCATCCTCCTCACAAAACCTGCAGGCAGTGTCCGTAGATATCCCTAGCTTTCCTAGGTGATAGTTCAGCCGGCAATGACCCGTGAGAATTCCAACTATGGTTCGGAGGTTCTTTTTGATGAGGTTTAAGCAATCCTTTGTGCGTATGGGTTCGTATCCCCCAATAAGCACCCTGGACTGCTCCATCCCTGGTAGACTCGCTCAGTATAGTTCCCTCAACCGTTCCTCTTCATTTCTTAGATTCATAGCCATTAAACCGTTTCTGATTACACAGAAGGGTTCTGGCCCGTGTAAAGGCGTCCCTGCTCCCTTCTTGGCTAGTTCGTCCGCTATCTCCTTCCCGTCTATCTGCCGCACGCATTTTTCTCGGAAACGTTCATAACGATTGACAACAAATTCGGTGGAAAGATGGGAACTGTGAACGCACATGCATGCAGTGGGTAACATCATTATACATCGAATTTAAGGGGGTCCCCATACATGCAAAAGGGAGGTGGGATATCAAATAAAAAGTCTCGGTTAATACAGTTTTCACATTTGTTGGGAAAGAGGTTAAAAGTGGCCATTTCTTTTACGGATCCATTCTCAGAAACTACCAAACCGAAAAACTTGAAAAAAATCAAAAGGCTGCCACTATATCGTGCTTAGGCTCCGAAATACTCTCCATACCGATATCTGTTCAAATAAAGTTAACAATAGCATATTACTACAATTTTCAGTAATTGACTGTAAAACCCCCTTAAGTTCATCTTAGAATCACACTTTGCAGCAATGCAAGCTACAGTATAGAGCATAATCCTACCAAGTTTGAGAGAAATTGCACTATTACTGACAAAATTATAATAGGTGAAAATTGTCGCATATGTGCAAATTCAAGACTTTGAATGTATCACGCGAAAGTGGTAGGTTCTAATGGTACAAATGTCTACCCAAATGAGTTTATAAAAGAAATGCACAAAACCTTTCGTACCTGAGGCGTCCAGTTTCCGGATTTTCGACTTGTTTGTAGTGTGCCTTAAGACTTTTGATGACGCTTTTATCCGTAGACTAAATCTATGCGGTGGTATTTTTCTGCAGGTACATTGCCTCGATATATGCATCAGCGGTTTTCATTTTCAATTCATTCATATCAGGATGTCCTAGAGTATTATCTAATAAGAGGGGAGCTTTCACTGGCAATTTTTGTTCTTAGGTCCTTCTTTAACCTGTAGGACAAAGCTATTTTTGCACCAATCCAAGAAAATTTCTTTTGTCATCCAAGCACGGCTACTGGTGGCGTTACAACTTTTACATTTTTGATGGCACGGGGTTTTTTGCATTTACCAACAATAAGCAATTTTAATTTATGAGTCCCATACCATGAGTGTAAGGCGTTCCTTCTAAAGTTTTCTACCAAAAAATTTGTTTCTTCTTGCATAACAAAAGTCTTTGCTTTGTTTAGACCGGTTTCATTGAAGTTGTATAGTTGTCCTTGTGTTGCATTTAATTGGCTGATTTTCGTGCTTAAATTTTGAATGAATTCAGATATTTTTGATTAAAATGCGCTCAACTTCTCTCCACTTATGTGTAAAAATAGTATTCATACCATTTTTTAAAGTTTTCGATCCAGTCATCACTTTCGCGAAAGTCATTTTCTTCTGTCATACTCTAATAAAAAAATTGAGCTTTGTTTTTCAATATGTCACCTGAAATCGGCGCGTATTTGCTTTGTTCTTTAAACCAGGTGTAAAGGGCATCTTCAACTTGAAGGATGTCACTTGCTTTCAGGGTTCTTCCAGTCTTCACAAATTTTTCAATTTTATTCTAATTTTTTTTTAAATGTCATCATCATCAACCGCGCAACAAGCGGTATCCGGTCTAGGCCTGCTTTACTTAGTAAGGAACTCCAGACATCCCGGTTTTGCGCCGAAATCCACCAATTCGATGTCTTTAAAAGCTGTCTGGCGTCCTGGCCTACGCCATCACTTCGTCATAGGCAGGGTATACCATGTCTTTTTTTTCTACCATAGATATTGCCCTTATCGATTTTTCGGGCTGGATAATCCTCATCCATACGGATAAAGTGACCCGCCCATCGCAACCTATCGAGCAGGATTTTATCCACAACACAATTATCAACGATCTCAAAGTTGTAGTCTCCTATCTTTATCCCTCCCGTTTGGCCAGTGCGATTTGATGTTGTTTGTTGTTTGGTTTTTGGCACTGACGTTGCCACCATATATTTCGTTTTGCCTTCATTTATATGCAGCACAAGAATTCGCGTGACTTGCTCAATCCGGATGAAGGCAGTTTGCTCGTCTCGGATCGTTCTTCTGATGATCTCGATACCGTCAGCATAGACCAGTAGTTGAGTGGGCTTACAAAGGGTAGTGCCTGCCGCGTTTACCTCAGGATCACGGGTCTCTTTTGCCAGGGCCAGGTTAAACACGACACATGATAGAGCATCCCTTCTTAGGCCATAGTTGATGTTGAATGGTCTCGACAGTGATCTTGCCGCTTTTATCTGGTCTAGCACGTTGGTCAGGGTCAGCCTTATCAATTTCGTCAGGATACCGAATTCCCTCATGGCCGTGTGCAGTTTTATCCTGGCTATGCTGTCAAAGGCGGCCTTAATCGATGAAAAAATGGTGCAACTGATGTCTATATTCCAGCAGTTTTTCCGTGGCTTGCCGCAGAAAGAAAACCTGATCTGTTGCTGAGTTGCCTGGAGTTAAGTCTCTTTAGTATGGACCGATGGTGTTCTGGACGTATAACGATAACGGAGAATATCTTATAGATGGTACTCAGCACCGTAATAACTCTGTAATTGCTGCACTGCGGTTACTCATGGAGAAACACCGTGAGAAGTATCGCCTTCTTTATATTGCATTTCTTTATCTAGGGAAAGCGTTTGACCGTGTGCCACACGAACTTATCTGGCATGTTTTATGACAACACTTAGTGCCGAAAGAACTCGTGCGCTGGGTTCAATTGCTCTATCACGATCCGAAAAGTAAAGTTCGAAGTATAGCGGGTGTATCAAAACCGGATCTCCAACTCGCCGATGTTTTGGTTGTTGACCAGTTCATCAAAATGCTCAACCCATCGCTCCAATGTGCCCATTCGGCCAGAAATTAGATTTCCCTCTTTGTCTCGGCAGGATGAGCATCGGGGTGTGTAAGGCTTCATCCTGCTAGCTTGTTGGTAAAACTTGCGCGCCTGGTGCGGTGGTTCCTTGTATTTTCCGAATTCACAGACCTGTTGGTTCTCTCAGGCTTCCTTTTTCCGTCTGTGAAGTCGCTCCTGCGCTCGACGGAGTTCGTGCTGTCTCCGTGGGTGCCCGCGATCTTTGAGAATGCAACATTACATCGGTATGCAGCATTCTTCCATTCCGTTCTAGATCACATTCAACGTCGAAGCAGCCGTTCCGACATTTTTGGGACTAGGGTCAAGTATGTTTGTGGCCATATCAATGATAACGTTATTCGGATGATTGTGAAGATCATTCATTCATTGATCATTCATCTACAGTACCTCTGTTGACTGCGATTATTGCGACATCCATTTCCCCCTTATAGATGTTACGGAGGACTGTGCTGTGGATGGCTTCACTGTCAACTTTCACCTGATTGACAGACAAGCTCCAGAACAATGTAGATTATGAACACAGAACTATTTACAGAGCAATCCGAACCGGCGCGCAAGTGGCGGGAGGATAAATGGGGCAGTGACCTTGAAGGGACGGTGCGCCATACTACCAAGCGAGTCGGATTATTGAATTTACTGTGCTGACAAAATTTTTGGTCGTCCTATGTATTTATATTTTGTTCTAAATCTCCTTAATTTTCACGAAGTTTCAATAAATTTTAACATATTTTGCATTTATTGAATAAAGTAAAGCAATTAAAAATCGAGCTGCGGTTTCTTTAATTTTAATTACAGCTTCAAACCACTCTAACATCAATCTGATATCAGTCTTCATACCAGACCCTTTCAATTACGTACTTCATTCCTGTAGTCTTTGTCAACTTTTTCTTTTGCCGTTTCGAGGAAATTATTCTCCAGGCGTTCTCAATCGGGTTGAGATAGGGACTATTCGCGTGGATTTGCCACGAAATTGTGTTTACAAGTCTTGTGAAAAGGAAAATAGTAGATTATCCTTAATCAACGGAGAAAGTGAACGATTATTTCATCGTTAATACATTTTTCTATTTTTTTCCAACAAGTGTAAGAAATTGTTTTTAAGTTTAGGCAGCATCTTGAGTACATATATAACAACAAAAAAATAATTTAGATTGCTTCGTTTATTTGTTTGGTTTTTATCAGTTATAAAGAAACCAAAAAAATGCTTTAAATTGTTTTTCTCTTTTTAAGGTTTTGTGTGAAACAAGTTTTAGAGTTTTATGTATAGTATATATGCATGCATCGTCATGCGGTAATAGACATTGTTTGTTCATTTAGGGTGAAAACAGAATTTATGTCATTGATTTGTATTTACATATGTGTATCTTGGCGTTTTGCAAAATATGAGTATTTTGTATTCTTAGCATGTACGAATGGAAAATCGTGCATAGAGAGTTTCTCACATAGCATGAACACAAAAACTTTATACCCGAAACGCCAGCTTCCGATACTCCGACATGTTTTATATATGTTCCTGTTGGGCGGTGTATCTCTGTTTATTTTCTATTTAGATTCCTAAAATTTGCTTAAATGTTAGTAAAAAAGTTAAAAAAAACTCATAAATTACTTTATTTTAATGATTGGTAAAAAAAAGAAATCCCCAAAAAATATGAAAAAACAGCCTTCACACTAGACCACCCCCTTAATTGTTTCACCTACATTTATGATTCAGTGTCTATTTTTTCAACCATTCATAAATGAGAGAACCACAAGAATATTTCAGTTGTTTCTGGTCGTTTACGTGATTTTAGCGCGAAAATCTTGGAATTATGTTTATAATACAAATAAGTAGACTTTTGTAAAACAATAGGAAAAAAAATGCGTTGAATGAATATGAAAAGGTCAAATTTCTGTGCTTCTTGAAAGGGGTTTGTCCAACTATTGCTCGTTATTTGGGCTGAAGCCATGGTATTATCACCATATTTTTGGCAGACCCCAAAGCTCAGCAAGTTCAAATTTTTAACACCGTTCGATCGGTGACAGTTTGGAAAACTCTAAAAGAGTGAAAGTGATCGTTTCTTTAAGGGGGCAATTCTCAGAAACCACCCAACTGCAAAATCTGAAAAAAATTGGGAGGCTGGCACTATATGGTGCATGGGCTCCGAATACCTTCCATATCAATATCCCTTCAAATAAAGTTAATAATAGTATATTACTATAATTTTTAGTAATTGGCTGCAACACCCCCCTTAAGTTCATCCTAGCACACCGAAAGTGAAGTTATGTAGGCTATAATATAGAGCAAAATCTTGCCAAGTTTGGTGGAAATCGTACTATTATTAACAAAGTTATAATACGTCCAAATTGTTGCTTCTTTGACAATTCAAGACTATGAATGTCAATATCACCCGAAAGTGGATACTCTCACATAATATATGCATATATTACGTGCTACGTACTAAGAAATACGCAAAACCTTTCATACCTGAAGCGTCCAGCTTCCAGTTTCCCGACTTGTTACATAAACTGGTTCGATGAAGGGTTTGCCTTCACGATCCAGACGATTTTACCAGTTAATGCCATTATTTAAGGAAATAACCAACGTGGTTTCTTTTTCAATTTGCGATGTTCAATTTCGGTGACGCGAGTCGATAGCGACTACATTCACTGCGTTTCTCAATATTCAAACCTATTCCGAAGATTACTAGTGGTTCTATCTTTTATGAACGTACTGTTTCATCGACCTTTTCACTCAACGCTTAATGATGTTATGCCTAGACTACAGTATATCTAATAGGCAGTACCCACACTAAAATGCCCCGACTCATTTGCAAGTCGGAGTCGGTTGCAGAAGCTTATCTGTACACATCAGAGACGCTAAACAAGGACAAGGCATAATCTTCGTCAAATCGTATTGGTAAGAGGGAGTTCGGCGGCAAAAAGTAGTTTCACGTATTCACTTATGCATAGGTAAAAACTTGCGAATCTCAGCCAAAACATTGCCAAGTCCGGGCGGTATGTCAAACACAGCTGATCGGATTTTCGTTGTATCTCGCTCATGCTCAAGGACACAACAATTTGAAATCGTGCGTATCGGTTGTGATTACATTTTTTTGGGGGCAAGGGGAAGTGTTGTAGCTGTCTAGTATCTACTCTCTCTCTTTCTCCTGCGAGTTGCCGCTGCACTATTTAGCACAGGTGGATACTCGACAGCTACGACACTCCCCCTTCCCACAAAAAGTGAAATCAGAACGGGTACGCACTATTTCAAATTGTTTTGCTCTTGAGCATGAGCAAGATATAACGAAAATCCGGTCAGCTGTGTTTGACATGATGCCCGGACTTGCCAATGTATTGGTGAGATCGGTAAATTCTTGCCTATGTAAAGTCAATATGTGAAACTTCTTTTTGCTATTGGGTGAACACGGCAGTAGTACCAGAATAGCAAAAGCTCACTGATCTTTCTCTTACCAATATGATTTGACGAAGATTATTCCTGGTCGTTGTTTAGCGTCTCTGATGTGTACAGATAAGCTTCTGCAACACCTTTGCAAGTCGGGGCATTTTAGTATGGGTACTGCTTATTAGATATTCTGTGCTATTTAGTCCAAATTAAATTTGGATTCATTGGAGAAAAATGACTCTTTTCCAGTTGTCCGGGGTCCGGTTTCCTCTAGTAGATACGTCTTTTTTCGTAAGACGGTTTTTGACAGACTTTCGGGCGCGAAAACCAAGCTCCCTCAAGTCCGGTTGTATCATTCCCGTACTCAAAATCTCCGGAACCATTTTAAACCGATTTCGGAGTTGCCCCATTTCTCTTTAACCTGAGAGTTATCTCTCGCACAGATAACACGGTGGATGCATGTTTCCAGAAGTATGACACGTATATTCGTAAGGAAGTAAAGATTACTACATATATATTCGGAATTTTTATTATAAAACCGTTTGAAGATAATTTCAATCATTATTAAATGAATCTTATGCAAATGGTTTACAAATGTTAACATCTAATCCAAACCATAGTATGGATTACAAGTTATGAAAATTCCATTTCATTAGAATTTTCTTGTCAATTTACAATGCACTGTGCAAATTTACTAATAAGTTTAATAGCGAAATTATGAGCACAAATGAAAACGGAAACCATTTCTAAATGTATCAATCAGAAGCAATTATTTTTTTTATTTGTTATATGACGTTCCAACTGCTTCTAAAGATTTTTTTAAGAAAATACCAAGATACCAATAGACCAAGCAAAAATAGGCTGTGTTTATCGCCTCAAATGGGAGTCTTTTAGTTGGGTACATGTAAAGTACTAAGAAAAATATAACTATTTAGTTGGAAATATTATTGAGGGTTTTGAAACGCAAAAACTGAAACTATGTATTTGAATTCCTACCTTAATTACTCTCATTACAATAATATAAAAGTGCTCATTTTACGTCCACGTGCATAAGTCTAATAATGGATTCCAGTACATGATAAATTTACAGGTATATTTTCCTTACACTTTATTCACTCTTAATTTTACTTTTGCTATGTAACTATGTTAAAGGCACCGTCAGTTATCAGTCGAAATTCATAGTGTAAGAAACTTAGTTTAGGATTTTCAATTATTCACAAAAAACCAATCAGGTCGATAAATTTCAATTGTTATAACTATACTTAGCATAGGTTTTCTTTATTCTAGAAATGTTTTTGCTGTCCTCCAGCCAAATTTCAGTTCTTCTATATATTTCTATAAAAAGTTTTCATTGAAATTCAAAATCGTTTTTAATTTAATTTCATGATAATCAAATCAGAACATCTTCCAATGCTTTTCTTCCTAGGTCTAGATAGATCTACAACTAATTGATCTTATGATTTATAACTGCTCTAATAATAATTGCGCACTTGGTTTTATGAACGGTAGATAAGGTATATTAGGGAGAGAATATGAAAGAACAGGAATAATGAAAAACAGAACATATCTAGGGGATTATTTGTGTCGAGTAAGAAAACCTTGTGTTCTTTAGATATTACCAATTAGCTTGTCCCATTAAGAACTTCAAATGCATTTTTTTCGAAATAACATTTTTTATGCGGTGTTGTACTTCTTAGAGAAACCATCAGCCAATTTTTGAAAAATTTTACCACATATTTAGACACAAGGAGTTTTTTCTGGAAACTAAAAAACGTAAGAATTTTTACAATGTCAATTTTTCCGGTGTAAAATTACCCCAAAACACTTTTTTCCAAAATTTCGGATGAAACATAAGGAATGTTGTTATTCTCTTTTTAATGAAAATTTATAATTATAGGTCAAACGATATCCACTATCGTGATGATATGAAGTCATTTGTTTTCTTATTTCAGATAAGACACGCATAACAAAAAAAATAAAAATTGAAAAAAAAAATTCTTTTACTTCCAGAGTGTATTTATGCTAGCCAAAAGGAATTAGGAAATCACACAAACGCCCCATTTTTCGAGCAAAAGTTACGACACAGTGGTTTAGTGATTATTGATCATCGTTATTTAATGCAGATGACATCTTCCTTGAACATAAACAACCACCGTGCGTAACGCATAATGGTTCGTTTTGGCTGTCCAAATTGACTTACATCCTTCTCGTTTCAGGCAATGAAACATATGAGGAAGGTCTCCGAATATAACGACTTCAAATCATTCTTGAATGGAAAAAGACCTCATAACAAAATAAGTTTTAATGTTCACATCATATCTTTTGAATCTAGTGAAGAATATTGATGCTCAGGTTTCTACTTCCTATAGTATCAAGAGCATCAAAATACTTTATAGGTTTCTAATTAAAGTATGAATTTGATTACTTTTAGACGAATTCTTTGCAAATGAGACATAACAAGGCAAAAAACAACACCATTGACTTGGTAGAGGTTTTTGTTTGCCCCAAGCACGACTGAAAATCCAACTTAATTCCACCTTGTCCATTAAAAATAATAAAAATAAAATCCTAACGAGGCTCTTATCGTATCCTTTCATTTCTTTTTACATTTTCCATACAAAACTAGCAAAGATGCCGTTCAAGTTGTTTCGGAAACAGCTCGTTGCTAGTTGTATCCTTTCTTTTTTTAAGGTTTTGTGTACCTTTATTAAAATCAGTTCACTGTTTGTCCCTCGCGTACAATTTATGCGAAAACTATTCCATTTACATTAAATTCTGTGTGGAAGTTGGAACTATGAGTATCCACGCATGCATAGAAGCGAGTGTACACCTTTTCTCTCAAAATGTAGCAATGGTTGGCAGCAAATAAAAGGTCCTGATTAGTACGTTCTAAACAGATTGCAATTATGAGATACATACAAATGGAACTCTTATACACCTGTGTATTTCTACATAATAAATGCACAGTTTCTGTAGGAACACATGTAGTAATGTGCAGCGTCTGGTGGTTTTGAAACCAAGCGGGCGTGTGGCTGAGATTATCCACTGATTTGATATTGAAAACGTCAGGCGTTCATCAGTTCAGTGCCACTGTATCAGCCTTGTCAAACGTGGCTGGTTTCTAGATGCGTATACACAGGAGGAGTAACTCCACTGGCAAATGGGCACGGTATCTTATTGCTCGGGTAGGGACAAGGTAGGTAAGTGTCCCGAGATCCCTGTGGCTAATGTAGTGGTGTGGCATTGTGTCGATATCACCTAGATGATTTTCTTGTGTCTCATCTTACCTCAGCAGGAAACGGATGCATCCGAAAGATTGATCTTGGATCTCCTTATTTGCTCCTCACTTCCTAGGAGAGAACTGAATTGGTTTGACAATTCGGACGAGATGGTCACCCGCTCAATTGTATACACAGGAGTACAACTCCCGAGTCAATGGCCGAATTCGCATGGTAAAAAACAAGCATGGCAGTTCGCCGTCCTGACCGGTTAACGTGCACAGATGCGTACTGTGCATCTTCATTTACAAATATTGGTGCCGTGTGTGCGATGGTTTGCGGCTAAATGTTAAAAAAGCGCCAATTCTCAACTGTTTGTAAGTTTTCTACGAGGTGGGAAGCACTCATAAATTGCTATATGCTGGCGTTACACGATCAGTATTTCACCAATCTGCCATAAGTCAATGCATAAGAATGAACTGATGAAATGACTCATGAACTGACAAGTTTGATATCGACAAGACGACAACAAAACATTTTTGTTGCTTGCATTTAAAGACCCGAGCCACTCGGAAGTCATGTTTCGATTAACAACACAATGGCCACTGCATTACACCCAACTTATCAATCCCGCCAGTTTGACAAATTTTATTCAAAAATTTGAATTTTCATTAATCCATTAGTCGCTGCCTTAAAAATATACTAGCCGTTCAATTTGCCATAATTTTTTTTCATTCAGACTGATCGTCTAAGGTCACCCCTTCATTACTGCCAAGGGGTTTCCCTCCAGACTGAATCTCGGATTGACTCTCCTGCGTGTAGCCTGCTTGTTACAGACACATTTAGAAATTCTTGGCTGTAAACATGCAAGTATGTTTCTATTCTAGGTATTCTTCTGCTGACATTGACAACTTGTTATTTAAGAAAGAAAGGAATGCAATTGCATATTGTGCATTATAAGGTAACATGCTAAATTATTCCAAAGAAAAATTCAATCTACACTGCGTTCTACCGTTTCACTTCTGTTTATTTGGCATTTTGATAATTGAAGTAACAAAAATTAAATGACGATGACTTACCAAACAAAAAAAAAAAATCAATAGAAAAAAGTTTAGTTGCTCAGATATTTTTATCTCCTTTGTTAGCGTTTCAAATCTAAAATTTACCGCAATGTCGTCCGTCCTGTCGCTCTCTATGGTTCGACTATAAAAGACAATGAACGGCGTCTTGCGGTAATGGAGACGAAGATGTTGCGTGGGACTAGTGGCGTGACAAGGTTTGATCACACCGAAATTGGAAAAATTGCGAGAAAGGCGTCTTCGATGGAGGCAGGCCGAAACAACGGTTGCTTGATATGCTGGATGGGGGATTTAAAAACATCGAGATTGCACCCAGATCAGGCATTCGATAGAGTTAAATGGCGAAAGCGATCACGACGAGCCGACCACGCTTGTGAACGGGACAAAGGCGGGAAGGAAAAGAAGAAGAGAATGCGGCAGCTCCTTCACACTTTTTCACCAGATGGACATGGATGGAACTGATGGCAGAAGGTAAATACACACAAAAAGGCAGGGACGTCAAGTTCATCATCATCAACGGCGCAACAACCGGTATCCGGTCTAGGCCTGCCTTAATAAGGAACTCCAGACATCCCGGTTTTGCGCCGAGGTCCACCAATTCGATATCCCTAAAAACTGTCTGGCGTCCTGACCCACGCCATCCCTCCATTTTAGGCAGGGTCTGCCTCGTCTTCTTTTTCTACCATAGATATTGCCCTTATAGACTTTCCGGGTGGGATCATCCTCATCCATACGGATTAAGTGACCCGCCCACCGTAACCTATTGAGCCGGATTTTATCCACAACCGGACGGTCATGGTATCGCTAGATAGGAGAAATTGTCAACGGTCTCAAAGTTGTATTCTCCTATCCTTATTCTTCTTCGTGTTTGACCAGTGCGGTTTGATGTTGTTGGTTGATTCGTCTTCGATGCTGACGTTGCCACCATATATTTTGTCTTGCCTTCATTGATGTGCAGCCCAAGATCTCGCGCCGCCTGCTTGATCTGGATGAAGGCAGTTTGTACATCTCGGTTCTTCCCATGATGTCGATATCGTCAGCATAGGCCAGTAGTTGGGTGGACTTGAAGAGGATCGTACCTCTTGCATTTACCTCAGCATCACGGATCACTTTCTCGAGGGCCAGGTTAAAGAGGACGCATGATAGGGCATCCTCTTGTCTTCCACCGTTGTTGATGTCGAATGGTCTTGAGAGTGATCCTGCTGCTTTTATCTGGCCTCGCACATTGGTCAGGGTCAGCCTAGTCAGTCTTATTAATTTCGTCGGGATACCGAATTCTCTCATGGCCGTGTACAGTTTTACCCTGGCTATGCCATCATAGGCGGCTTTAAAGTCGATGAACAGATGGTGCAACTGTTGTCCATATTCCAACAGTTTTTCCATCGCTTGCCGCAGAGAGAAAATCTGATCTGTTGCTGATTTGCCTGGAGTGAAACCTCTTTGGTATGGGCCAATGATGTTCTGGGCGTATGGGGCTATCCGGCCTAGCAAGATAGTGGAGAATATCTTATAGATGGTACTCAGCAACGTGATACCTCTATAATTGCTGCACTGTGTGATATCTCCCTTTTTATGTATGAGACAGATAATGCCTCGTTGCCAATCGTCAGGCATTGATTCGCTGTTCCATACCTTGAGCACAAGTTGATGAACCACTTGGTGTAACTGGTCGCCTCCATATTTAACCAATTCGGCTGTAATTCCATCGGCTCCTGGCGACTTATGATTTTTTAGCCGATGAATTGCACGGACTATTTCTCCTAAACTTGGTGGTGGCAGTATTTGTCCGTCGTCTTCAGTTGGCGGGACCTCCAACTCGCCGATGTTCTGGTTGTTCAGTAGGTCATCAAAGTACGTCAAGTTGCTTTTGAAAAATAATGATGGTATTCAGGCGAGTCAGATATTTTCTATCGACATGTGGTGTGGACATTAATTTGAAACCTAAAGTATTAGTTAGAAATTTGTTGGAAAAAAAGCGTCCCACAAAAGACGGTGAAAAAACTTTTACTTTGAAAAAAAATTTGCAGTTGATGAAAAAAATATTGACAACGACTGGGACAAAGTATTGAAAAAATATTCTGAGAAAAGTTGTTATATTAGCTGTTCCTAAAAATCCTGCGAAGTTAAATGTTCGTAGATCTCTCTCAGCGTAAGGTTTTGGTCGGTAGATATACCAAAATCTTGGACCCAGAATTAATGGTGGTGTTCAGGCAACTAAACTTGATGTTCACTTCGATTGGCTATGAGCTTTGCTGAAGAAAATTGAAATTTTTTAGCTGAAATGGTTATTCAAATTCAAATGGCGAAATTGCTAATGCAGAATAAATATCGATGACAAGACACATTTTCCCCATGTGAATTAATTTGTAGTCATTATGAATAAATAAAAATAAAACTAGGTAGCTTTCTCCTACCGTAGAATTTTAGTAGAATTAATGTGCCGAATCGTCGAAAAAAGGCCCCCAACAAAGAAATTGACAAATATCATTTTGAGCAGAGTGACTGAACTTGTTTGCACTGATGAAGGGAACAAGTGGTTCCCGAAATATCGGTATTTGCAAGAATAAATACCCACACCAACGAAAAAGAAACAACAAGTTTTATTATTTCAATCATTTTGAGCCTCTATCATTATTTTCAGAGTGCCGCTGTGCTTTATTATGTGAAGGAAGTCCTGAAAGGTGGTGAAAACTTCTAAGCATGAAATTGATGATTTGGATACTCCCGAATGTTTTGGACATTTTATCTGAACAATGTTTAATTCATATTATTCAGTTATGTTTGATGACCGAATAGTACTTGCTTTCTTCAATTTTGAATCATTAAAAAGGTTTACTAACTTATTTTGTATTCGACATCCTATAAGCTGCAAATCCTTGAACCGATCTTAATGTAACCGTTTTTCTTCTACCCAGTGTTTGAATTGTAGCAACAATCAAAGCGGTTAGGAATAAAAATTTATAGTAAACGGTTTCAAAAGTTGCAAAATATGGGAAAAAATATAGATATTGAATGCGATTTGAAGATGGAGGCTATCACAAGAGTAGGGCAACTATTGTCAAATCAATTGACGTTAGATTGAAAAACGATGCTATCTACAGAAATTGTAGAGCCAAAAACGGAATAAACCCGTTCCCATTCCGAAGCGTGCATATTTAAATGAACTAAATAACAAGAAAGCTTAGGGACTCTAGAGTTTCATGGAGCACTGTAAGTAGTTTACGAGATGATGCAACACTAACGACATTGCCAAAAGCATGAGTAAGTCCTTGGGAGTTTTCCGATGTACAAACTGCCTTCGTCCAGATCGAGCAGCCGATACAACTTCAATTGGATATGACCATAATGATGATAAAGTGAAATACATACATGGTCAGCACCAAAAACAAAAAGTCAAGATAGGATACAACAACTTTGACAAATTAAACATTTTTCCTATCTATAACAAGTTATAACCATTGTTCATTGTCGTAAACAATGGAATCCGCGCACAGCTCGAAACGTTTAACTATAGGATCAAAGCTTCTGTACCAGACAATGATCTTGCTCGTCTTCATGAATTCCTCGAAGACTTGGGTTCTTAATAAAAAAAAATGGAAAAAGAAACCGGCTTAGTGGGATATGGTGGGCGGGTCACCCAATCCGTGTGGTTGAAGGTCATCCAGCTTGAAAAATCATTGCGCCAATATCTACAAATGATTAGTGCCACCTAAACGTCAAGCTGCTATACTAGGTTTATGATAGATTTGAATTGAATTGTTGTCGGAACTTTTGAGACCGAAGCATTACCAAAGTCTCAATCGTCATACGGTCCTTGTGCAAAACAGCGTGCAATTATAATGCAAGTGCCGCACAGGGGTCGCTATCGGCTGCGCCATGCTCCATTTCTTTTTCTACACGTGGTTTCCACAAACGCAAAAAAATGTAATTTCATCCAGTGTTAAATCTAAAACCAAATTGCGTCAAAAGAGCAATTAGCCATCTTTAGTTCGGTGGGGTCGGAAGGATACGGTGTATTACGAAATATTTGAACTTTTTACATATACATCGCCTTGAGTACTCCACATTATCCTTTTTCCTTATTTGCTTTCTATCATTCAAATTATTCGGATGCAAACCTAAACAGACAGAAGGGACAAGACATTTCAATTATATAAAATTCAACTCAATTATCCTTTGGTAATGTTTGTTCATCAGATAATTGTTTAATATGTGTAGAACAAATAAAGACTCTCGACAGTAAAATGATTTCTTAGACAATTGTTCCGAGGATCTTTCTTTTTTCTCTACCAGGTTCTGATTATGTTCCCAAATGTTAAAGTGAATAATAACGCAAGTGTAGAAACATTTTTGCATAGGCATACTACGCCTACACTTTCATTCTAATCGTTGTTCGTACTCGAACTTCTAGGAAGCAATTACAGAAAAATAGATTTCCAGGCGGAGATAATTTATATTGAGATGAATTTGTCTTTACCATTCAAATCTTTGATAAAAGCTACAGGAGTCTCAATTAAATAATATTGAAAAAGAATATAAAAAATAATCCCTTTGTTCATAAAAGTATTCAATTTTCCTTATAATATTATTTTATGGTCGTGTCGTATTTTATTAACAAAACATATTTAACTCAGGCTTCTTTCATTTTGGTTTAGTTAAAAGTAAATTAAAATTCCTTTCAAATGTAACAATGATCATAGATGTAAACTTATAAATACCGTCTTCAACTTATAAAGCCGATAAGTCAATGGAAAATTTGCTCTTGTATGGAATATAAATATATGCGGAATAAGGTGGCAGTAATTCGACGTAATAAAGTAACGAATTTCTTACATTGTACTTTTTATAGGTAAAATAACTTATCTGCTAATTTCTCAGATGTTGGTCGTTTAACGCTTTGTCCGACTAGATAAGCCAATTTATGAGCATACTGAAAGTAAACCAGAAATTGTAAATATATTTTTTTCCAAGAATATAACAAGAGCTGCGTAATATTTTCAGGGAGAACGCAAAACTAGAATAAATTTATCATTTATTATTTTCTTACCTGGCAACATGCTGGCACGCGAACAGTTCCTGGCCAGTTGTAATATAGAAAGCACAATTTGTAGCTTAATCTTTGGATAATATCGGGTGAAAAATTGGCTTCATCTTTCACAACCACAAAATGAGTTGGAGATACTGTGCCCTGTCGAACTGACTGGGAAACCAAGAAGAAATCATATAAATACTTTCGGGTAACTGTGTGATCGAGAACAAAACCGGGGCTGGGATTCTGCAATTCGCCGTTGGGTGTATCCTGTAAAAATTAAATGAAAAAAGCAGAATTTAATTGTATGAATCTTTCACTTTTTTACATACATTTTTCATGTGAATTACTCCTATATTTACTGTTAATTTTCTTCATTTATTAGGATGTTTCGGCTAAAGAAATTAGAATCTTTTTCAAACAAATTGATAATTTGTTACCATTAAATATTGTGCTTTAAGATCTTTACAACTCTCAACCAAAGTACCAAAGCAATTTCCTCCCAAAGTGCCCAGTCTAGTGCTGGAGAAATTGAATCAAATTTTCTGAAATGTGCACACACTCCTCGAAAATGGTAGCGGAAATTCCAACAATATCAGCCAGACATTCTGGGCCTACGCGAAGTAAAATGGTGGGACTCTCTCTCTCCCTCTTGTGGCAATGTGATTTTGTATTCTGGACTAGTAGCATACGCGAATTTGGTGTTGGGTTGTTTTTGACAGCTTCCGCAGGGCACGCTCTGTTCAAGTGGGAGCCGGTTTCTAAAAGATTTCTGGCTACAAGATTTCGGTTCAGGTTAAGGAGCATCACAATTGTGCAGTGCTGTGCACCAACGGCTTCCGACATAGTGGAGATAGATGCTTTCTACGAGCAATTACACACCGTTCAGGAGAGGCTCTCTAAAGATGAAATTGTGATCGTGGTGGGTGATCTGAATGCCAAGATGGGCTCTGAAGCCATTACAAGACCTTGATCCAACATCTTCTTTTTCTTCAGCCTTTGTCCCGTTCACAAGCGGGGTCGGCTCGCCGTGATCGGTTTCGCCATTCGGCTCTATCGAATGCCTGATCTGGGCAATCTCGAGGTTTTCAAATCCCCATCTAGCGTATCAAGCCACCGTTGTTTAGGTCTGCCTTTTAGTCGTTTACCATCGATTTCGATGTTCAGACCAATCTTGGCAAGTGAATTCTCGTTTGCACGAATTGCGTGACCATACCATCGAAGTCGCCTCTCTCGCAACTTTTCCACGATCGGTGCAACCCCATAACGATCGCGGATATCCTCATTTCGGATGTGATCTAAACGTGTGACGCCAGTAGTCCAACGTAGCATCTTCGTCTCCATTACCGCAAGACGCCGTTCATTGTCTTTTATAGTCGGCCAACACTCAGAACCATATAGAGCGACTCGTCAAAAATTCAGTTTTGTTTAAATTCAATCTGAGAACGTGTTGCTTGAGGCGATCATTCCATTTTTGAAGGAGTTGCTCGAGATCATTTTTGCTATCAGATGCTAGGAAAACATCATCTGTATAAAGCAGTGTGTAGGGCGCTGGACGTTGGATATCCCGTGTGACGGTGTCCATAACAAGAACAGAGAGGAGTGGTGAGAGGGCGCTTCCTTGATGAACACCAACAGAGACACGAAGCGGCTTTGATACACCCGCCATACTTCGAACACGTGCAGCGTGTATTGCGTTAATAGTTCCGCATTTCTTGACAAATCCGACTTCATTCATGGTTATTTCAACGATTTCGCGAATACGGTTGTCAAGGATGCGTTCAAAAATGTTCATGGTATGGGAAAGTAACCGGATCGGACGGTAATTTGGACATTCTGCTGGACTACGTTTCTTTTTCCATATTGGAACATTGGTACTTTCTTGCCAGTCAGATGGTGTTCTTCCTTCCTGAATAACCCGGTTAAAGAATTCACTGAGCCACAGTGTTGGGTCCCAGCTCTTCGCTTTCCAGAGCTCAGATGCGATGTCGTCAGGTCCTGTTGCTTTCCCCGATTTCATTTGTTTTATTGCCTCCTCGGCTTCAGTTGCGCTGACTGGTGGAACTGCTCCATCTGTCGGCAATGATTGTGGAAGTGGAGGATGAGCAAATTCTTCAGTTGAAATCTGCTTGAAGTATTCTCGCCATCTATCCGTTGCGGCTCGACGGTTGGTAAGCAAAGTACTGTTTTTGTCATTAACACAACAGAAGTGTTCGATATCCTGTGTGCGTTCATTACGGTTTTTAGCAAGTCGATACAGATCTCTCTCGCCATCCCGAGTGTCCAGTTTATCGTAAAGATTTTTGAAATGGTTCGCTCGAGTGACAGCGAAGCTTTCTTTGCTTTCCGGTTTTCATTCTTATAAATTTACCAATTAGCAGGCGTTTTATCGTCGAGAAATATGTGGCAGAGGCATTTCTTTTCACGGACCTTCATTTCAACATCATCATTCCAAAGCCAAGTATCTCGGTTGATGTACCGCTTACCCGGCTTGGCGACCCCGGGGGTTGCAGAGGCCGCTTTGTGGATCGTGTCTTTCATTTGGTTCCATGATTCTTCCACATTCGTAATGGTCGGCAATCGTATGAGTGAGACCGTTTCTTCTTTCTTCTCACCAAATCGCCACCATTCAATGCGCGGCGGGCCAGTGCGTTTCTCACGCTGTTTTGTCGGTGGCTTAATTCGCAGGACGGCAATCAACGGCCGATGTTGATGTGCGATGGTCTAATAGGGAACGACTTTGCAATCAGTGACAGTGGTAAAATGTTGGTATCTTATGAGAATATAGTCGATTTGCGTTTTACTGTTCCCACTATAAAATGTAGGAAGATGGGACAATCGTTTGATGATCCATGTATTCAATAAGTACAAGGTCATGGGTGTCCGCAAAATCGATTATACACTCGCCACCCTCATTCCGCGCTCCGAACCCCTTTCCCCCATGGCAATTGTTACCGACTGCCTTTTCACCCACGTGACCATTATATAATCGTCAGCAGGCACGTGACAAGTCTTTTCATCGAGAAGTTGCCAGAAGGCATCTTTCTCGGCATCAGGTCGGCCTGTCTGTGGTGCATACCCGGTGAAGAAGTGAATAGTGCGATCAGCTGATATAATGGTGAGCTTCATGAGCCGATCATCAAATCATTCGACTTCTTTAATGGCATCGCGGAAACCTTCCGAGATGGCAATGCCAACACCATATTGAGTGTATGGGTTACCAAAATAGAGAAGTTTGTAGCCATTTTTACCGCGTTTGCGTTTAATGTCGCAGCGTTTGGCACCTGACCATCGGGTTTGTTGCAGAGCGCAGATATCAATGCGCCTTTTCTGAAGGGCTCTTGCGAATTCCTCGGTCTTTCCAGTTAGGGTACCAACATTTAGCGTGCACACACGTATTTGTTTTATTCATTGTCTGCGGACTAACTTGCTTACGTCCTGACGTCGTCCATGCGTCAAGAACCCTTGCCCATTTCTCGACAGGACCTGGGCCCGTCCTGCCGCGTCGACTGGACGCCCTAGCATTTCTCCGAGGCTTGCTCCAACATGATATGGGAAAACAGTGTCTTGGCGACCGTAACGAGAAAGATGGGAGGTTTATGGATTTTGAAAGACTCTACCCCCTCATCATTGTTGGCACATTGTTCGTGCGTAGAGCCAGCCATATGGTCAGTTGGGTTTCAACTGACTGACATCGTATAAGCAATCAGATCGGCCACTTTGCGATCAGTAGTAGATTTAGAAGTTGCCCCTTGGAATTGCATAACAAGACAGACACTGACAGATATTATCAGAGCAACATATCATGGGGTATATTATTATGTGTTGGGGAGAGTAGAGTCAAACCGAAGATAAACAACAAAACCAAGAAAAATATTTCAAGACATTTGGTTTCAAATTTCAAATCAGTATTTAGTCTCTTTTCATTTTACAGCATTTAAAAACAAGCTTTACAACATTACAAATTTTAAACGCGTTTTCTCGTGAAAATTTCTTGTCCCATTTACTTCCAATTTCTGCATTCCTATACATCATTTATATATTGCGTGAATCTACATTTTTAGCTAAAAAGCAGTTTTCGTCATTTTGGGAATCTTTTTCCAATCAAAAATGTCCAATCCAAATGTTTCACCGTTATTGTTACAGTCACCCAGCTCATACCTCACCATCACATGCTCGAGTAAGGTGTTGTCAGAGCTCACCATGTCATTCAAATCACCTATCAAAATCATGTCCTTAATAAGCTGCCATCACTTTGTTTACCAAAGTACAAAAGCACAATGCTGCAGAAAGAAAAGAAGTACTCTTCAGGTCCCACGATCTCAATTCGCTTAGGCCAAGAATGTCCACTTAATATTGTTGGAATTCTCGTGCAAGATGGGACCGAGCCATCTTGGGGGTTTTCGATACCGCTGTCGAGGAGCGTACGCACATTCCAGAAATTAATTTTAAGTCGTTTTCGATAGCCAAAAGTAGTAGCCGTGAGGTTTAACGAAAGCGCGGCATTTTTCTCCATTGAGCTAAATATCAATATATTAACGTTTAATTGAATTTACACCTTATACATGATTGGTCCAGCTATAATGAACGACTAGACGTTCAAATTGAAACTGAATAATAATCTAAAAAAGTGCAAGTAAAATAATTGGCTATTTTCTTCCTATATTTTGTTGGATAGACTTTAGACCTCTTTCCCATTTCGTCCATTTCGGATAAAAAGTAAAATCATTCTTAATTATAATTCCCTATTCAGGTTGAACATTGCTAATAACTAATAGATTAAATATTTGTGCTACTTGCTATATAATGCAATAATTATACTCACCGCAAATATCCTAGTGTTAATTCGCTTTTGTACAACTATAAATGTGAATTTTGGGTTGTATCCAGAATACTCCATTTTACATGCATCCTGAAGCTGAGGCAATTCATATTCTTCACACACTTTTAACTGTCCATCACCCACACCGTCACTGCGGTTAAATAATACATCAAAGACCGTTTCATCCCTCCATCAGACAAATATTTACCGGAATAATATAATTTTTTCTGGAAGATTGTTATTAAGCTTTTCATAAGCTTGCAATGCATACTTCAAAGACGCACACAGCCCATTGACGATTTCTTCCTTTCGTGTTTGGACACCAGCCCGACTATACCATCTCGTATATGCAGAATTTAGCGACGCCACGAAAGCTATAATATATCAAAAGTCTACCTTGACAGTCAATACTGAAACAATTAACGAACCTGATACTGAATTCCCTTTCTGGCCTGCATCGTGGTATGAATCAACTCCACAAATCATCACATTTTGAAATGGGATTTTCACGCTCCATAGTGTTCCTCCTAATTTACAGTTCATTTGTAATGCAATTTTTTGAACGATCGAACGATTTTTCGCATCGTTCGACAGTGTTCTTGAATTAATCACCTAAAACAATTCGTTAATACGATTCGGAAACATTATGGTTAAAGCATAAATATTCGCACCTGGGAGGGGACGGGAATTTCAGCGCAACAGATTTTTTTTATGGCTGCATATCGGTCATCTCGCGCTGTCGGACAAATTAACACCACGATCTGCGTCTTTGCTGCTATGTGTTTCCGTAAACAATTTACGTATGTCTCTGTTCTGTCATTATCCAAAATTTGTACTATGGGTTTATTAACTTCAATGCCCATGGGGCGTGAGTTCCTCTCCAGACAATCGATGAAATTCTTAGCGTAACGCATATCATTTCGAGTATGAATAAGAAGCCAGTTGTTGATGGGTATGACCTCCAGCAGTTCATTGTTTGTCGCATATCGCGAAAAATCTGCATTTGGTCCAACAGGAAATTCCTTGCGGGCAAAGTATACTGTTTCTTCATCTAGCAAGCGAGCCGATACTCTTTCTGGGTGATCTGCCAACGTTAAGCCCCAATCTTCAAGAATTTGGCGGGCTTCACGGTTGCTGTTGACATTCTGATTAAATTTATGGAGTGCGGCAACTCGCTGATTCGGAGTGACCCTAGTGAATGTGGCAATGTCCCGCATTACTTTGAAATCTGAACGTAAGTCGTCCCTAAGCCCTGTTAAGTAACAAATTTCAGGAACAAGGCAGAACATAAGTTCCTCCGGAGCATCTTTGCCTGCCACACGTCTTTGTTTCATGCTTATCAAAAGCGGCTGGTTTGGATCGTTGATTTTTATATTGTACTGAGTTTCGTAGTATTCCAAATATGACATATCACGATCCCCCTTTTGAAATGTTGACATCGGGCTAGAGTCGAAATTAATGTCATCAATACGATATGTCTTATTATTATATCTAGTCAGAACAACAGAACCTAGTAATGCTTTCTTTGCATTCGTTTGAAATTGTTCTGCGCCAGCTTGATATACTTCTCGTAAATTATCCAAAACTGTAGTTTGACACAGAAGTCGATGTGAAACATCACAACACAACATCACTCCACCTTCATACTCATCCACAGCCGTTACATATCCCGGCCAAACCTCTAAGCGATGCTGCGGGATTATTTTAGGTGCGCTAGGGTCGAACTGCTTCCGTTCGAAACGAACATAATTCAAAGTTTTCATCACTCGATCAAATAAGATGTTATAGAGTTGGGTGCATTCTCGTAGAGGCTTCCGTCTTTTGAAAATTATTTGGATCTCGATATTGGAACCATCAGCGGGATTTTTTGATGTATACTTTGTTACTTTGTTGGGCAATGCTATCGGCAGATATAACTGAACTCCGTCAAATGTCTTTACGCCGCCGAATTTGTCTCGATGTTCGTTAAGCAGGCGCATCCTTATATTCCGTGAATCAATATTAGGTGAAAAACGCACCTCGTATTCGAATACACCCTTATTGGGATCAGATTGAAGTCGTATATAATTACAGACTGCATTAACGGGTCGCCCTAGAAAAAAACCGAATTTAAAAATACTTCCATAATACAAATAAAAGCGATCAATAAAAAATGTTCAGCAATTTAAAATCAAAGTCTAAACCAGTTTCTTTCCCAGTATATGTGTATATTGCACGACCTTGAGATCTTCCCATTTTTATTGGTACATATTTAGTTTTTGGTTCGAATTCATCCTTTAGTCATACCAATCATACCGAAACTCTCAAAATTGCCTGGACTACTAGCCTAGTGAAACATCTAATTCTGTTTGGATAAATTAAAAGACTTTATCAGATGGAGACTCTGCATTCGATTTCACTTTTCCATGTAATGAGAGTTTTCTGCAACATATTTTACTGTCAGGACAACTTTTGATTGGCTTCCATGGGTACAGCGGGCCATCTTTGTTAGAAAAATTAATAACTGAATACGAGCTCATCGTAGTCATTAAGTTCTATTCATACAATCCAGAAGCTAGCTATCCAGCACAGCACAGTCGAAAGTATTCATATTATCAACCAGGTAGCGTGTTCTGCATTCAACGTGCCGGACACAAAAGAATTCTTCCATGAGTCGTTCCGCGCATTCCATTGGAATTCTGTGCAGGTATTTCGTTTTTGCATCAATAATTTCATCAATATAAACTATGTATGTAAAATTAGAACGGTATTATTGAAAAATGCAACTACCACTATTTCTGCATGACAATAGAATCATTCGTTCATTTATCCAAGCTCATTTCATTTATTTCAACGGTGCAACAACCGGTATCCGACCTAGGCCTACCTAGTAAGGAACGCCATACATCCCAGTTCCCTACGCCATCGCTCCATCTCAGGCAGGATCTGTTATGACGATGAAATCCGGTCGGTTTGCAACCGACACGTTTGTAGATATGTACATATATGTGTACGAATTGCAAAACAACCCCTCACGGTACGCCCATAGATGATCCGAAATGGAATACTTGGTTGGTTGTTTGTAATTTGTAAACAAGGCTTGTCCATTGCAAGCCTGAGATACGCACTGTGAGCTGCACTATTCTCCATTTAGAAACTTAAATATTTATATATGCGTATTACGTAAGTGACAATTATTTATATGCACGTACTGTGTGAGTCAATTGGCCAACCACCTGGTTGCTTCAGACACAAACATTTCTCTGACACAGACCTGTGTATGAATTATATTGAACACAAAACCGCTTTGTAAAGTTTAAGGCCTAAGCCGGCCGAGGCTAAATTAAAATTGTTGGTTAAGAATTAAGGGATTCCTGTCCGCCATCCACTTAATGGCGAACCGAACCAGTTGGAAAGCAACTTTCTTTCACGGTTGTGGTCCACGGAACCCTCATCCTTGGGCAAGCACCCAAGTTGCAAAATTTTAGTTTAGTCGCGGCCGGCTTAGGCCTAAAATTGTACCAGGCGGTTTTTTGTTCAATATAATTCATACACATGCCGTGTTTTTGAATTAACATAAGGCAGCAAATACCACGTTGTAACCACAGTCACGCTGCTCCCAGGGTAGAGGTGAGGCAGCGTCTGATGAGTTGCCTCTGCCATGGACGAAACCGCAAGTCATATATCTTTCGAGTTTATATGTATGTGCATACTTTTTTGTCTACAAATGCAACACCTTGTCATTTTCTCATCGGAGATTAAATCCGACTCTACCGTACTTTACTCAGGTCACTAAGGCGCTGATATTCGATATCTAGGTGAATGCTTACATTTTAATACAAACAATTCGTATCGCTCTTGGTAATACTCGTATTAATCCAACAGAATTCGTATTCGCTTTCGGACGTGAGAATACAGCCGGATTCGTATTCACTTGTGTAAATACCGATATAATCACTTCTTGGAATAGGAATGCATTCGTATTCATAGAAAATAATAGTACGAATTTATTCGTAGGAATATGCCCAACACTGTCTCAAACGGGACCAAGAGTTCGCAACTTTTTGCTAAGAAACCAGGTCTCCGGGGAATACATAAAGACTGGCAAGATGATCGTCTTGTACAATATGAGTTTTGACCCTATGGTGAGACGTTTCGAGCGAAAGTTTTTGTAAGCTGAAATAGGCTCTGTTGGTAGCCAACAACCGTGCGCGGATTTCATCGTCATAGCTTTTATCGATAGCAGAAACTTTCAACGGTCTCAAAGTTATAGTCTCCTACCTTTATCCTTCTCGTTTGACCAATGCTATTTGATGCTGTTCACTCTTTGGTTTTTCGCGCCGCATGCTCGATCGGATGAAGGTAGACTGTATGTCTCGGGTTGTTCTTCCCAAAATACCAATATCGTCAGCATAGGTCAGGTGGACTTGAAGAGTATGGTGCCTCTTGCATTAACATCTACATCGCGGATCACTTTTTCAGGGCCAGGTTAAAGAGGACGCATGAAAGGGCATCCCCTTGTCTTAGACCGTTCTTGATATTGAACGGTTTTGAAAGTGATGCTTTTATCTTGCCTCGCAAATTGGTCAGGTTCAGTCTAATCAAGCTTATCAATTTCGTCGGAATACCGGCCCTGTACAGTATTACCCTGCTATGCTAGCATAGGCAGCCTTAAACTCGATATCCCAACAGTTTTTCCATGATAAATTTACGGCTGATAAATGTACAAATTTGGCACAACGCAACTTTTTAAACGTAACACGTTTCTTCTACCTCTTAAACTGCTCATTATCGTGGATGAGCGGTCCGCCGTTAACGTCCCTCACCTGACAATCGTGAGGTCATTATTAATTGCGGCAGATTCTGCCCCTTGCCAACGAAATAATAAATTCAATTTCATCATGCCGCACTCTACGCAATACTTTCCTAGATTGGCCGCAATATCGGAGCTTGAAACTTCATTTCCTTACGTTCGTCAATTTTAAAATCAGTCAGCCAGATCTTATGGCGCTCTTTGTCAATCCTCCGCAGTCCCGACAGAATCTTTTGTCGTCCTGTCGGCAAGATAGTTTATCCAATGCAGACCGACCGCCGGGACCCGAAAACGGGACGTGTTTAAGTTACCCGGTTAAAGCTTTTCACTCCTGCAAGTAGATGAGAATGCAACACGCAAGCGAAGACAAGCGACCATCTACTGATGATCTCATTCAAAACTGATATCAGCGCCTCTCTTGTTTTTACATCCGATATGATTAAATATACGTTGCCGGTAAGTTGACATTCGCAATGTTTCTTTTAGGAAGCGTTTCCTGTGCGGTCTTTGTCATACTGTATTATTGAAACGTTTCCCACGGTTAATATTCTGTCCTATACCAATTCCGAGGACAGGAGGACGCACCTTGCGAATGTAGTAAGCTTTAATCCGACATCGAGTTTAGGCTTACTTCCCGTAGTTTTGCCAGAGTACAACGGCGCATTGCCGTAAGAGGAAGAGGAGTGTTTCCCAGAGTTTCGACATCTTACCCCTACATTGTTGAAATTTTCGCTACAGTTGATATAAGCAACCATCCTGGAGGGTCTCCATATTATTGTGGATGAGCGATGAAAAGAAGACGTTGCATAATAAGATTCGATATTTGCACGTTGTTAACTCACAAATCTCTTTCCCGGTTTGGTCGCCTTTATAATAAGCAGAGAATAATTTGAGTGAATTCTCTATATCCAGCTAATAGGGGAGTTACTCCCTTCAAAAATATTTATGACTAAACTTCTAATCTATTAATCTACTCTTAAGAAAGTAATTATCATCAGTCTTCTCCCATGAAATACCACACTTTGTCACGGGATTCGTGCTGTCGATTCCTTACGATCATTGATGTCGTCATTCTTTCTTTAAGACGTGGCTCACTAGAAACAAATCATATAAAAACACTTTTGATAATGTCTGATATCCACAACATTTTCTATCCGGCTATTCAAAAAGCTTCTCGAATCATATGTCTAGTATAGTACATCAACTGCACTCATGTTTTATTGTTATTGGTTCTTGATCATCCTGATCAACACATCCTCGGATATCTGGCCAAATGGCGTTGTAGTTCTTCGATTGTGGTTGTATCAGGCCAGAGTATTTCGGCGGTACAACGCAGACACGAGCTAATGAAACCTTGGAAATTTCGAGTCAATGACAGACTTTTCATGTGCTGTTTCCACATAACAGCGTAGAGATCATATTGGCGTAATACATTTCCAGATTTTGGACAGAGCAAAGAATGTAAAATTAGTGTTCTCAAGGGGTAACATCAGCAAGAACAACACTTCCAGATATGAAAAAAATTCGACGCTCTTGATTTTCTACCCATTATTACAGATAGCAAGATGAGATGGTTACTTAACCTAAAGAAATCGACTATTCTAAGTTATGTAGAAATTTACATTACAACCAGGTTCCAACCGAAAAAAGGTTTGAGATAATGTATTCAGTAATATTTTCAGTAAACTGAAAACAAAATTGCTAAAGTCAGTAGCAGACGGTGTGATGCCAAGAGTTAAAAATTAAAAATAGCTTCAAGGCTCTATTATGGACTGTCCTCCATTTAGTATCTACATGACACAAAGATGTTTGCATGATCGCTGTGATACGGGATTTTGGATGTTGCCTTTAGCCCATTCTTAGGTTGGTAGCCCCACGGACCGGTGAGAATTAACTGAGTTAACTCTACACCGATGCGCGATGTAAGTTTTGGAGCAGTGCTCTAGCCCTCAGATAAAAATGAGATATGGGCTTTGTCTCTGGAGTAATGCACAACGGTCTTTCAGAGTGAACCGACAACCGAGGTGAATGACGAGTGATTAAAGGACCGGTGAAACGCCAGAGGGTTGAGCATTTTAATTTTTTTTTTAAAATGTTATTCACTTTAAATATCGTTTAGAAATTTAAAACGCAGAGTGGTTCAACCAATACCAAGTGGATGTGGACTTAGAATCCCTCATATCCCAAACAAACGAAAAGCTTGAACTCTATATTTAAATTCAATGCGGCGGAATTACACCTGGTACCTGGTCAATATTGCGTAGAGGGGGAATTAAATCTTAAATTCTATTAAAACTGGTAGCAGGCTTCTCCTAAAAACAATTGCTAGAATCTAAATTAGTGTTTCCTGTTCGCTTGTTAGTGGAGCATAGGACATCCGCAGTCAGACTGTGCTTCAATTTCACTATCATTGCACAAACGCTGTACAAGTGATAAGCTCACAGCAGCGAAACAACCTATGACAACTCGGATTCGAACCTGGAGCAGCAAGAATAAGAGGCTGACTCTCTATTCCCTCAGAGCATAAATGTTGCTAGACAAAACCAACTCTTGAACCAAAGAAATATATCGCAAAATTTGTCCCATCAGACGAATTTTAGGCAACCATAACAAACTGGCAATACAGCCTTGGCGAAAATTATTATACATCTTAGTAGGTAATATGATATCCCATCTCTTTTTGAAAAAGTGATATTACAATACATAATGAATATTACAATGTAGTATCACAAGCATCAGCTTTCATTACTTTTTTGTAAATTAAATTAAATTACCTTTTATTATTTATTGCTAGTCATATGCATTTTCTACTGCTTTGCTCTGCATTGTGTAGATAAAACCGCCAATATAAATATCGTAAGCTTGAGCCTTTGGTTGACACCAAGTAAAAAATACACAAACACTTGTTGCCATTGTTTATTATGACATATGCTTCTATTATATATAAAATAGGTATATAGGCCCACTTAACATACATCTATGTTGTATGTGTAATATGCAATATGAATATTTAATATTTTAGTGCATCCCGTGTGGGTGCTTTTATACCTTTTTCGTATAAAAGTAACCCAGTTAGATTCAATTTACTACTGAACATACTATGTAAAACTGATCAGTTGATTTCCCTGCATATTTTAGCCATAAAAAATCAAATGACTATTTATACTATAATATATGGGATGAAATTAATACATAAACGAATTTGCGATAACCCCTTAGTCGGGGGCATCGAATACATTGAACCAGTACAGTCTGAGCCTCTCACCCACCACACAAACGGACCTCGACATGACGTAGACATTAGCTATACCCCATTTTACTTGATTCACCATCATCATCAACGGCGCAACAACCTGTATCCGGTCTTGACATGCCTTAATAAGGAACTCCAGACATTCCGGTTTTGCGCCTAGGTCCACCAATTCAATATCCCTAAAAGCTGTCTGGCGTCCTGACCTACGCCATCGCTCCATCTCAGGCAGGGTCTGCCTCATCTTCTTTTCCTACCATAGATATTACCCTTATAGAATTTCCGGGCTGGATCATCCTTATCCATACGGATTAAGTGACCCGCCCACCGTAACATATTGAGCGGGATTTTATCCACAACCTGACGGTCATGGTATCGCTCATAGATTTCGTCGTTATGTAGGCTGCGGAATCGTCCATCTTCATGTAGGGGGCCAAAAATTCTTCGGAAGATTCTTCTCTCGAACCCGGCCAAGAGTTCGCAATTTTTCTCCGAGGAATACATGAGAACTGGCAAGATTATTGTCTTGTACAGTAAGAGCTTTGACCCTATGGTGAGATGTTTCGAGCGGAACAGTTTTTATAAGCTGAAATAGGCTCTGTTGACTAACAACAACCTCCTATCTTTATTCTTCCCGTTTGACCAGTGCAATTTTACTTGATTGCCGACACTACTTTCTTGGAAGATAATACAGCTTTCCTCTGCTTCAAGAGGTCTGTTTAGGAGTTCAAGTTCGCAAGTCTTCCTTGGCGTCAAATTGCCTGCTATTTTCATAAACGGTACTGTTTAACAACTACTAAATATTTTCTGTGATGTTTAAATTTGGTGAATAGAGTGGTCATGACAGTAAAACTACATTTCCGCTAGCAATCGACTGTTTCCCCCTCTGGGACACTACCTTGTCATGGTGGGGGAGCCTATGGTAGTTTACTACCCATTAAGGGTGTCCACAAAAACATGAAGATGGAAACAAAGGATTGTAACTCTCCAAGTGGTAAGACACACAGACTTCGAATCCACCCCCGACTTTGAAAAATCAGGATTTTGGAGGCCTCACTAGATTCATGTTGCCCCACGGAGAAATCTGGGGAAGACTTCAGTGGAAAACCTGCACCCGGTGTCTACGGCGTGGTCAGCCAGAAAGGATAGTACAGCAACTCCCTTAATGAGGGGAACTGAAAACCTGACTACGGCCAGCCTATCGGTGACACTGTTGCTTAACTCTTTCAAAAAACAGGAGAGGAAGGCTCTACATAAGGAAACTTCAGCCGCAAAGGAAAAAGGACTACAGGCTTGCCTGTCAAACCCCTCTCCTCCGCCTCTACCAGGAAAAGCGAAAAAAGGGAGGCTGATGAGGATTTAATTCCAGTATGTACAAACAGACCCATGTCCCGTCTACAAACATAAGTGTTAGTTAAATTAATCTGCGGCATGCCAACACCTGGTGGTTAAAGGGTAGTATAGGTCCCAGGGCGAAACGTAGATTGGTACCCAAGATGGAGCATAAAACCTGAGAAACGCTTGCTGAACCAACACCAACAGCTCTACTACCAAACCCTATCTCCACCTCCACGTGGTGATCGCTGGAAGCTCTTTCTCAACGAAAAGCTGCAGACGGAGAAGGATGAAGGCGAGTCTCATGCGCCTAAAAACGGGACAAATTGTATCAACTGGTCCTCCAGGTTGGAGGTTGGGTAGAGTTGACAACCCTACACAGAAAACAACTTGTTACGAAACCACAACAAGAGCCTTGGACTGGACGGATTACACAACGACGAACCTGGCAACGAAAAAGGAATAACGATTTGCGTATTTTCTCATGGAAAGTGCGCTCCCTGTACAGAGATGAAGCTGCTGAGCAACTAGCCGATTGCCCAATATAGGACTGATGTAACAGCGTTACAGGAGATGCATTGGACAGGGACCGGCTTCCTGGAGAAGAGTCGCTACACCATATATCATAGTGGCCATCCAGTAAGCCATGTGCTCGGAGTAGGTTTTAGTCAGCCAAAAAATGAAACCTTCTGTTATCGGCTTTGAGAACATAAGCGAACGGCTATGCACTATGCGCTTGCGAGGCAAGTTTAGAAATATAAGCCTCATTAACGTTCACGCCCCTACAGAGGAGACTGCAGAGTCGAAGAAGGATACCTTCTACGAGGCAGTAGAACGAACCCTCGAAGCCTGTCCCAGATATGATATCAAAATCATACTTGGGGATTTTAACAGCCAAGTAGGGAAGGAGCCCATATTCAAGCGGTACGTTGGCTCCCATAGCTCACACAAAAATACAAATGACAACGGATTGCCGATTTTTCAATTAGCAGTATTACACGAAATGGTTGTTGAAAGTACCTGGTTTGCGCGGAAAGCGGTTCACAAACATACGTGGGCCTCTTCAGATGGGACCATTTTCAACAAATTGACCACGTGTTGATTGAACGCCACCACCTCTTAGCCTTGATGAATGTCAGAACATATAGACTCGGGTCACTATCTCGTTGATATGGTGCTCCGAGCTCGAATAACGACACCACCCAGCATCCCCCCGGACTATCAGGTGAGAGTTAACACTGAAGCCATCCACAGCACAGTCCTCCGCGACACCTACAAGAAGGAAATGGATGCCGCAATAACCGCAGTCAACAGAGGTCCTGGAGATGAAGCATCAACAAATGACCTTCACAACCACCTGAAGAACTTTATCATTGATACGGCCACAAAGATACTTGGTCCCAGCCGCAGAAAAAGTAGGAACGGCTGGTTTGACGATGAATGTAAGCTAGCCACGGAACGGAAGAATGCCGCATACCGAGTAATGTTGCATTCTCAAAGAACGTGGGCACGCGCAGGGACTTATCACGAATTCCGTCGAGCGGAGAAGCGACTTCACAGACGGAAAAAGGAACCCTGGGAGAATCAACAAGTCTGTTAACTAGAAAAGTACAGGGAGCAACCGCACCAGGCGCGCAAGTTTTACCAACAAGTCAGCAGGATGAAGCCTTATACATCTCGATGCTCGTCCTGCCGAGACAAAGAGGGAAATCTGATTTCCGACAGAATGGGCATATTGGAGCGATGGATTGAGTACTTTGATGAGCTACGGAACAACCAGAACATCGGCGAGTTGGAGGTCCCGCCAACTGTAGATCCTGCTAGGCCGGACAGCCCCATACACGCAAAAAATAATTGACCCATACCAAAGAGGCTTCACTCCAGGCATATCAGCAACAGATCAGATTTTCTCTCTATGGCAAGCGATGGAAAAAGCATAGCCAGAGTGAAACTGAACACGGCTATGAGAGAATTCGGTATCCCGACGAAATTGATAAGACTGACTAGGCTGACCCTGACCAATGTGCGAGGCCAGATAAAAGCAGTAGAATTACTCTCAAGACCATTCAACTTCAACGACGGTCTACGACAAGGGGAAGCACTATCATGCGTCCTCTTTAACCTGGCCCTCGAGAAAGTGATCCGTGATGCTGAAGTAAATGCAAGAGGTAAGATCCTCTTTAAGTCCACCACACTACTGACCTATGCTGACAATATCGTCATCATGGGAAGAACGACCCGAGACGAACAAACTGCCTTCATCCAGATCGAGCAGGCGACGCGCGATCTTGGTCTGCACATCAATGAAGGCAAGAAAAAGTATATGGTGGCAACGTGAGCACCGAAAATCAACCAACCAATAACACCGCACTGATCAAACGGAAAAAATAAAGATAGGAGAATACAATTTTGAGACCGTTGATAATTTCTCCTATCTAGGGTCGAAAATCACAACCGATAACAGCTACGATGATGAAATCCGCGCACGGTTGTTGTCAGCCAACAGAGCATATTTCAGCTTACAAAAACTTCCGCTCGAAACGTCTCACCATAGGGTCAAAGCTCTTACTTTATAGGACAATAATCTTGCCAGTCCTCATGTATTCCTCGGAGACTTCGGTTCTTAGCAAGAAGAATAGCGAACTCTTGGCCGCGTTCGAGAGAAGAATCCTCCGAAGAATTTTTGGCCCCCTACATGAGAATGAACGATTCCGTAACCTACATAACGACGAAATCAATGAGCGATACCATGACCGTCAGGTTGTGGATAAAATCCCACTCAATATGTTACCGTGGACGGATCACTAAATCCGTATGGATGAGGATGATCCAGCCCGGAATTTCTATAAGGGCAATATCTATGGTAGAAAAAGAAGACGAGGCAGACACAATCTTTCATACCTGAAGCGTCCAGCTTCCGGTTCCCCGACTTGTTTTGTTGGTATAATCAAGAACCTTGATTCGATAAGAGAGCAAGCAGATATAAACAGCGTGAAGAAAAATAACGTGGTCCATTGAGTGAAGTCGTCGATAACAAGAAAAAGCATCAAAACATATAGCAACCTTGGTTAATTTTGTTTTAGACTTTAAATTCTTTTGAAATTCCCTATCGTGCAACCTTCTCGAAATCAATGCAAAGAAGGTGGAAGGAAGATGTTAATGTGGTCCTATCTAGGAGAAGGAAGGATCCAGAGTAAAAATCAGCTTGGTCTGTTCTTTGCCTTGCTCTACTATTATTCTGGCCATTACCTTGGCAACAGCAAGAAGCATACGTATATATTCTTTCCTTCAGCTGTCACACCCAAGATGGGCCCCTCTTACGGGTATTAACCATTCTCCCATTCTCCAATTCCTTTCGGATTCTGAGGATTTTTGAAAAGGCGGAAGTAGTTCTACAGGAACCGCAGGGGATGCCAAGAACACTTCGAAGAAGAGATGGCCAGAGTTGATTTCATTTGTTTGAGGAAAAATTCACAACCTCTTAATTAAGGAGAGGAGATGCCCTTCAAAGTCTCACCACTTCCCTAGGTTTAATTCAAAATATTTAGGCCACTGCAAACCTGGCGAACTTCCTGGACCTCAAATTCCTCTGAGATTTTACTTCGTTATAACACGCGAGATTTTGCGCAATTATTTCGGCGGTCTTCGCTTTGGTCCTCCAATTGATCCGAGATTTTACCTCGATGCAGCACGTGGCATTTTGCGGGATCATACGTCGCTGTGATAATAGTGATAAGTTTCTCCGAAATGCAGTTCCAGCCATAAAGTCCTTCACAGGACCATCGAAAGATAAACGCTTTTTTGCATTATGATACACAATTCTGAAATCATTGCGTTCTGCGACATTTTTCGCTTCTCTGGCCAGCGCAATAGCAATTTCTCTTGTCACGGCGTACACTACGCCGAACTTCTCGGGCTTTCGTTCAGTGGTTGAAACAGTAAACTGTTGTACGGAAAGTCGTAGTTCAAATTTCATTGGTGCCATTGGGATTTGTACCGGGATTTGCCGTCGTATACCAGCCGACTCAGCCATGAAGGAGTTGCTGAGCCAAATCGGAGTAATAATCACGGAAAAGTGCAATGCCCACCAGATTGCCTCCTACAGGGTACTGTAATCCTATAGTACACCATTACAGTCTTGAATAAAGTGCTCTATCGCATTTCAAGCCCCTGATCCAATTGGATTGCCGGGCCAACGATTTTTATTATTATCGGAATTTGAGCGCGTCACGCCCACCATCACTCACAGCAGTCAATAGAGCCTTCAATATCTTCTGTTCATCGATCCGCTTCTGCAGTGAGCTAAATCTTATGATGCGCTTTCGGGAAAAGAACACTTTTGATGATGACCCGATGCTCATCGATATTCTCAACTGGGTTAGTTAGTGTATCTGCCATCCGGTCAGCAAGGTAGTTCTCCCAATGTCAGGCGATCAGATAAGTAGTCGATTTTGAATCTGGGGGTCGCAGCTATCTATCTCTCCGGGAATTAGCGGACGCAATACACAAGCGACCATCAGATGGTCGCGGCCAAAGTCAGCGCCTCTCTTTTTACGCACATCCCGAATGTCCTAAGTCTACTGCTGATCACAATCTGTTAATTTGTTGCGCATAAGATGTCCATCAGTTCAAACTTAACGGACCTGCTCGAACTATGAGGAGGCGGTAGAAGTTGCAGGAATCCACAAACCTCTCAACATTATCGTTACGGTCGCCAAGACCGTGTAACTACCGACTCCCAGATCAAGACAGCACGCCTTGCGATAGCCGTCAGAAACAACCCGACACCGTACTCGCGTCTGCTAGTGCTCGGTTTCCCAAAATACAAAAGAACGTTTCCGTAAGAGGGAGAGGAATGCTCCCTTGAATCCCACCATCTTACTTCGCTTAGGTCCAGAATGTCAAGCTTATATCGTTGAAATTCTCGCTCGAGTTATAGAAATCGAGCATTGTATGTAAGATAATAATAAAACAATAATCGTTGACGCAACAATCTTAAGAGCACTTCATTCCAGATCGTAACGATACACTACAGGATTACAGTGTGGAGCCTTCACTTTCCGCAAACAACATCCGCGGTTGCCTGGACTTCTGTTAGAAGCTTCAAAAACGAAGAAAGGTAACGCGAACATCTGATTTACGAACGAACAAAGCAGTGACAACGACCAACTCTGTCATGCGATTAACATAGTATGCTGGTCCCAAGCCCAGGTAAAGGAGGAGGGTTTGAGGCAACGTACTCTGTACTATCCTCAATAAAACAAAAATAAAATGCTGAGATCAGGGAAAGAGATTATTCTTATTCCACTATGCTAAATTCTACCTGACCTCTCTTGGTGACAGGCCCCGCGACAAGTCCAAGAAAATGCATACAATGTCGTTACAAACATGATGATCGAATTGAGTCACAAGCCTCGGAGAAATGTTAGGGCGTCCACCTCAGTCGACGCGGCAGGACGGGTCCCGGTCCTGCCGAGAAATAGGCAAGGGTTCTTGACGCATGGACGGCGTCAGGACGTAAGCAAGTTAGTCCGCACACAACGAACAAATCAAATACGTGTCTGCACGCTAAATGTTGGTACCCTAACTGGAAAGACCGAGGAACTCGCAAGAGCCCTTCGGAAAAGGCGCATTGATATCTGCGCTCTGCAACAAACCCGATGATCTGGTGCCAAACGCTGCGACATTGAACGCGAACGCGGTAAAAATGGCTGCAAACTTCTCTATTTTGGTAACCCATACACCCAATATGGTGTTGGCATTGCCATCTCGGAGGGTTTCCGTGATGCCATTAAAGAAGTCGAACGATTTGATGATCGGCTCATGAAGCTCACCATTATATCAGCTGATCGCACTATTCACTTCTTCATCGCGTATGCACCACAGACAGGTCGACCTGATGCCGAGAAAGATGCCTTCTGGCAACTTCTCGATGAAAAGACTTGTCACGTGCCTGCTGACGAATATAAAATAATCGCTGCCGGCGACCCTAATGGTCACGTGGGTGAAAAGGCAGACGGTTACAATTGCCATGGGGGAAAGGGGTTCGGAGCGCGGAATGAGGGTGGCGAGCGTATAATCGATTTTGCAGACACCCATGACCTTGTACTTATTGAATACATGGTTCATCAAACGATTGTCCCATCTTCCTACATTTTATAGTGGGAACAGTAAAACGCAAATCGACTATATTCTCATAAAATACCAACATTTTACCACTGTCACTGATTGCAAAGTCGTTCCCTATTAGACCATCGCACATCAACATCGGCCGTTGATTGCCGTCCTGCGAATTAAGCCACCGGCAAAACAGCGTGAGAAACGCACTGGCCCGCCGCGCATTAAATGGTGGCGATTTGGTGAGAAGAAAGAAGAAACGGTCTCACTCATACGATTGCCGACTATTACGAATGTACAAGAATCATGGAACCAAATGAAAGACACGATCCACAAAGCGGCCTCTGCAACCCTCGGGGTCGCCAAGCCGGGTAAGCGGTACATCAACCGAGATACTTGGCTTTGGAATGATGATGTTGAAATGAAGGTCCGTGAAAAGAAACGCCTCTACCACAAATTTCTCGACGATAAAACGCCTGCTAATTGGCAAATTTATAAGAATGCCAACCGGGAAGCAAAGAAAGCTTCGCTGTCACTCGAGCGAACCATTTCAAAAATCTTTACGATAAACTGGACACTCGGGATGGCGAGAGAGATCTGTATCGACTTGCTAAAAGCCGTAATGAACGCACACAGGATATCGAACACTTCTGTTGTGTTAATGACAAGAACGGTACTTTGCTTACCAACCGTCGAGCCGCAACGGATAGATGGCGAGAATACTTCGAGCAGATTTCAACTGAAGAATTTGCTCATCCTCCACTTCCACAATCATTGCCGACATTTGGAACAGTTCCACCAGTCAGCGCAACTGAAGTCGAGGAGGCAATAAAACAAATGAAATCGGGGAAAGCAACAGGACCTGACGACATTGCATCTGAGCTCTGGAAAGCGAAGAGCTGGGACCCAACATTGTGGCTCAGTGAATTCTTTAACCGGGTTATTCAGGAAGGAAGAACACCATCTGACTGGCAAAAAAAGTACCACTGTTCCAATATGGAAAAAGAAAGTTAGTCCAGCAGAATGTCCAAATTACGGTTACTTTCCCATACCATGAAGATTTTTTAACACATTCTTGACAACCGTATTCGCGAGATCGTTGAAATAACCGTGAATCAAGCCGGATTTGTCAAGAAATGCGGAACTACTGACGCAATACACGCTGCGTGGTTACTCATGGAGAAACATCGTGAGAAGCATCGCCCTCTATACATTGCCTTTCTGGATCTAGAGAAAGCGTTTGACCGTGTACCACACGAACTCATCTGGTATGCCGTGCCAGAAGAACTCGTGCGCTGGGTTCAATTGCTCTTCCACGATCCGAAAAGTAAAGTTCGAAGTATGACGGGTGTATCAAAACCGCTTCGTGTCTCTGTTGGTGTTCATCAAGGAAGCGCCCTCTCACCACTCCTCTTTGTTCTTGTTATGGACACCATCACACGAGACATGAAACGTCCAGCGGCCTACACACTGCTTCATGCAACACGGTCAAAAATTGAATCTAAACAAAACTGAAGTTATGACGACCGATCCCCATGAAACAGGCAGAATCACTGGACACTGTCACACGGGATATCCAACGTCCAGCGTCCTACACACTGCTTTATGCAGATGATGTTTTCCTATCATCTGATAGCAAAAATGATCTCGAGCAACTTGTTCAAAAATGGAATGATCGCCTCAAGCAACACGGTCTCAGATTGAATTTAAACAAAACTGAATTTTTGACGACCGATCCTCATTAAACAGGCACAATCACTGTCAGCGCCAGTGATCTGCCCAGAACTGAGCGATTTAAATACCTCGGGTCATCCGAAATGAGGATATCCGCGATCGTTATGGGGTTGCACCGATTGTAGAAAAGTTGCGAGAGAGGCGTCTTCGATGGTATGGTCACGCAATTCGTGCAAACGAGAATTCACTTGCCAAGATTGGTCTGAACATCGAAATCGATGGTAAACGACCAAAAGGCAGATCTAAACAACGAGTGGCTTGATACGCTAGATGGGGATTTGAAAACCTCGAGATTGCACCCAGATCAGGCATTCGATAGAGCCAAATGGCGAAACCGATCACGGCGAGTCGACCCCGCTTGTAAACGGGACAAAGGCTGAAGAAAAAGAAGAAAGCAGTGACAACGACCGAACCCGCGTCCATAATCAAGTTTTTTTTTCATATTTTACGGGCGGGTAACTTCTTAGCATCACTCCCTGATTTAAGGGTGCATTTTTTGACATTGTAGTTGATCCTCCTTTCCAACATCTCATCGTCTCATAATAATAATAATAATCGTTGGCGCAACAATCCATATTGGAACAGGGCCTTGAAGTGTGTTAGAGCACTTCATTCAAAACCGTAACGGTACACTAGGAGGCAATGTGGTCAGCATTGCGCTCGCCCGAGATTATTACCCTGATTTGACTCAGGTACTCATTCACAGCTGAGTCAACTGGTATCCGACGTCAAATCACGATACAAATTCCACTGCCGCCAGTGAGATTTGAACCGCGACCTTCCGTACGACAGCCTTGTGCTCTAACCACTCAGCTATCCGGACACATCATTTTGCAAAATAGTTCAGTTGTGTTTCAACTGGCAATAATGTATAATCATATCGGTGACACCATGGCCAGTAGCAGATTTAGCAGCTCCAGAACACACGCAATAAAAACAGGGTTGAAATTGAATTTAAACCACCCACAAATGGTTGTTTACCTTTACTTGGAGATTTTATCCGGAAATCATTTCGACCATCAAAGCCCTTAAGCGAAATAAATCTGATCAGCTAAACGTTGCGCCATTTTGCTCTTTCATATGAGAGAGGTTATGAAATCACCATTTGACGTGTTAAGGCAATGTTGTCTCGGAGAGTCTAATGGTCGTTTCTCATCGACTTCAATGTTCAAATCTTGGCAAGTAAGTTTTCATCACCATACATTACATGCCCATAGCATCGAAGGCGCCTCTCCCGCAAGTTCTCGACGATCGGTGCAAGCCCATATCGATTGCGGATGTGATCATGGTGCCATTGGTCCAACATACCACTTTCATCCCCACTGTCGCAAGGCGCCGTTCATTATCTTTTATAGTCGGCAAACACTCAGGACAATAGAGTGCGGCATGACGGACGTTGCGATAAAATTTGAATTTGAGACTTTCGTTGATACGTCGATTATATAGAACGCCACTTCATCCAAATTGCACTAATACGTGAAACAATTTCATAATGCAATTCGTCATTGGTCGCAGATTCCGCTTCGAATTTAAAATTTCCATTCAACTTTACGGTTGTCCTGTAGGTTTATCACTTGCAAAACATTAAGTGTAACGATAACGGAACTGAAACACCAACTCATGGCAAATATAGTGTAAGGTAAAAAAGAGGCAATTGTTTGGATATGTTTCCCACTACAAAGATATACTTCGACTACACCGATATTTGCTTGCCCTTTCAAAGAGTAATGGACCTTAAGGGAACGGCTCTGGAAGTGACTAAAAATTAATATCAACAAAATCAAGGTTTTCAGTTTTTCGGACTACCGAATTCCTATCGCTCATTTAAAGGTGTATCTTGATTACGTTATTTCTGCTGACGACAGATAGCATTGCACTCGATAGACAAAAACAATGGAAGTGAAGAAATGTCCAATACTGGATGTAGGAATTTGCTCATTATTATGAAATTCTTTGCCTGCTCACAAGCGCCATTTTAGATTAACGGTACTCAAACGTGGATCTACACATGGGCACATGAGGCTTTCAGAATTATATGTTGACATCAACTACATACCTTTCGTGCCCACTTTTCTTACAGGTGCAGGCTCCCTTTCCGATATTACGACCTCTTCCATTTTCCTGGTAAGATCTGGTCTATCCGCGATAGTCTGTTCGGCCAATGGAGCCGAGCTGGCGTCGCCCCCGGCTTTGGTGTCAGCCCCAGTTCGGAGGCGGCCTCGACCCAAAATAACAGACGAAGCAATTGTAGCACTATCGCCTTGTTGCGAAAGACTTTGTATAAGGGCGGCTCGCCCTCTGCCGCCACTACTAGAGGATGTAGCTGTAGTCTGAAGGGGCGAAGAGCTGGATGATGAGGAAAGCATTTCAAAGAGTTTCCCACGTCCTGAGGCTTTGCCTGCAGTTTGTGCCGACCCACTGGGGCCCATGCCACTATCCTGTGTCGCCCCTAGCCCCCGTCCAGCAGTTCCTCCGCCACCGCCACTAGCAGAGTCTCCCGACGAGGAACTCTGTGACTGGGACTCTAACAACTTCCTAATCAGTTCCCCACGACCGCGGCCCGCACTCATTTTGTTCAATTGTAATCTTCTCGCGCTCCTTGAATTCCAACTTGAACACGCAATATACGCGAAAGAAGTACGGACACGGCGATATAAACACGCTCAAGCTGGCTAGATCGGATTTCCCAGCGAGCAACGCTATTCACGATGAAAGAAACAAATGGTTGAGATAAACTTGTCTACTAGACGCGAATTTACTTCCCACATGAGCGGTAACTGTGTGGAAGTGTTGCCACATAGAACTGTCAAAACAAAATTATTTTCTACTGGTAGCTGAATACTATGCCAAAATATCGAAAATCCTTTATATATCTATTCCTCGAAACAAATGGAAACGGATTGTAAACAAAATAACTGAAACAGGATGTAAACGTAAATATTTCACTTTACTTTTTCCCGTAGTGATCTAATTGTGATGTGCCGAACACATCTGAAGTGGGATATTACTTTACACACACAATTTTCTTTTGCAAAGCAGCCCAATAAAAAGTACTAATAGAAAATGGAAAGTTTCCGATTATACTATAGATATATTTCTTAAAAATTGCAAACAGGTGTTTCGGACACAACATGTGTCCTTCTTCAGTGCTGGGTTTATAATAAATATAAGTATAAAGCCAGTACTGAAGAAAGAAACATATTGTATCCAAAATACGAGTTTGCAATTTTAAAAAAATATATCTACATATAATATTTAACTACAAGAAATTACAAAAAACAAAATGGATTTTTTGAAAAAGTAAAACCCCACCCCTCCCTTAATTCTTAGGTAGAGAGGTGATTAAATTGCCACTGAGAATGCCACAAAAACACCATTGCATAAGTCCACAAGAGTAGATCGAAAAAGTTGATTTATATATATGTGAGATAAAGAAAAAAAATATATGAAGAAAGAAAATATATGAAGATGTGAAGTCTTTACTAACTAAACGTTAAAATACATTGCATTTCGAAATCGGGTGAGAAATTAATGGAGGAAGGCGGGAGAGGTGCTCCCTCTTTAAACCAATGAAAACTCTTAGCTATCACCCTCCCTCCCTTAATAAATTATGGCCCCTAAAAGTGTTTTTTTGCATCATCATGGTGAAGTTTGAATTTTCAACCCTTTCGTGAGGAATTAAGCCCTTACTGGTTTAACTTGAGTACCTGTCGAGTTGACTTAACGGCACCGTCTTCTTAAGACATAGATTGATTTTATGACCACAATTAGAACCCCACTTTAACAAACAACGACGGTACCAGTCAATACTCAGCATTCATACTCACGGGAGTAGAATTTTTTTTTGTAGCTAGCCTATCTCGGTTTGCCGCTCCTTGTGCCGTGAAAACTTTTGCTGTTTTCACAGCTCACGTTGAGGGGACGCAACGGTTGCTGGATAATGCAATCGCCCAAGCGGAGCTGTTTCGTAGGTTGGAGAGGGTAAAATATCGGAATTCTGAGGAGTGTATTTTGCTCCGAGCGAGTCTAATGGACGATTCCGTAGCCTACATAACGACGAAATCTATGAGCGATACCATTACGGTGGGCGGGTCACTTAATCCGTATGGATGAGGATGATCCCACCCGGAAAGTCTATAAGGGCAATATCTATGGTAGAAAAAGAAGACGAAGCAGACCCTGCCTAAGATGGAGCGATGGCGTAGGTCAGGACGCCAGACAGCTGTTAGGGATATTGAATTGGTGAACCTCGGCGCAAAACCGGGATGTCTGGAGTTCCTTATTAAGACAGGCCTAGGCCGGATACCGGTTTTTGCGCCGTTGATGATGATGATGATGAGTGGAACGTTTACTATTGTGTCTATAATCAGTTTTGTTGGGGAAACTCTACGTTACTTCGATTGAAAAGATTTTCTGTTTGCTTTCATTTTCTAAAGTTTATTTACTGTTTTCCGATGAAGTTTGGGAACGAAATAAATTCCTGTTGGTGTTGTGTTTGATACTTTGTTAAATTTCTTAAAAAAACATTTTGGAAAGTATCAAATATACGCTGCATTACGAATATTCAGCAAAATTGCACTGAACGTAACACGGTAAAAGTTCGAAAGGCTCACGACAATCAAGAATCTTTGCTCTAAGTAAATGTGCTCGGTAATCGTCTAAAGGAATTCAAACAGGAGACTATCTTCAAACGGTATCTAATTTTCTGACGTCCCCCCACACGCAGTATATTTTCAAACAAAACTCATACTACTACCGCGGAATGCATCTGACTTCTCAACTATCTTAAATATCCAGGCCTCCGCCAGTTTTCGCAAACTTTAAAACGTCTATAATCCACCAGTCTCAATTTTCCTCTCTCTCTCTCTTCCATGTACTTTTCAACACTTTTAACAAATTAATAATAACAATAAGGGAATGCGATCGAAATTTACGCTTGGAATGCTCAGATCGTCTTAAATATACACATAAAGTATGGCAAAGGCTCAAATAAGATTTTCCTATTTAGTGGATCTCGAATAACTTAAAGATATTCTGTGTCAGCCTTGAAACTTAAACATAAGACAACGAAACAAATGTGACTTAATAAGAGATGATGAGTAAGATATTAGCTAACGAATAATTTTTTTCAAACTTTGGAAGGGGAAACTTAATAAAATGTTCTTATGAACAGTGGTGTGATATTTGCAAATATTAAAATATAAAAAAGAGAATAGAAAATAGCGACTCGAACAAATAAATTTTTCCCAACAATACGGAAACTGTTTTCCCGAGAAAAAGAACCCGTTAAAAATTAGTTCCTTTCGTTATTTATTTGGGCAAATTTATGGATTTAGTTTCAAAATTAGATCTCTGTGTGAAACAAAATTATATTTTTCGAATATCGATACCTCAGAAGTGAAGTTTGGGAGATAATTTGTAGAAAAAAGATAGATCGAATGAATTGTACACTTTCCTTTATTAGTTATTAATTCTTAGTTTTAAGAGATATATATATAGTAATAAGATACTAATAAGATCCCTTCTTGTTAAATTTCTTTGCAAAAGTGATTGAAGTGAGCTATTTTTCTCCAATTTATCCCGGGAAGAGCCAGTCCACCCAAATATTTAGGATTCCCCCGATTAGGATGGGGTAGGCCCCCGCAGGACCACCATATCAGCGGGCCCGCCATGAGGAAGGAATGAAGGCAGGGGGCTCCTTGTCGCGAGGGTAAATGAGTCAACCCAGGGCTGGAGTGGAGATTGAAGATGTAAAGAGGGCATATAGGAGGAAGAAAATGATTCGCCTTTTTATTCCAGCTCAAAACTCATAGCGGTTAACACTTCTTAAAAAGTTGCGGTTCCCCGAAAAGGGGTTATTTTCGTATCATCCATAACTTTATTGGTAAGGCACAGAGGAAGATATGCCGAGATTATCCCAAATGCTAAGCCAAAGATCCCAAAATTAAAATTTACTTCAGCAACTAACGACTGGGAAACGTCTGCTGAACCAATACCAGTAGCTCTACTGCTAAACCCTGTCTTCATCTCCATGCAGTGATAGCTGGGAGATCTTTCTTAACGAAAAGCTGTAGATGGAAAAGGAAGAAGGCTAGTCTCCCCCGTCTAAAAACGGAACAAATTGTGCCAACTAGTTCCCCAGGATGGGGGTTGGCTAGGGTTGACATACCTACATGGAAAGCAACTTGTTACGAAGCCACAAAAGGAGCCTCGAACTAGACTGATAAAACAACAACGAATCCTGCAACATAAACGAAATAGGGATTTGCGCATTTTCTCATGGTACGTGCGCTCTGTGTACAGAGAAGGAGCTGTCAAGCAGTTAGCCGAAACCCTGTCCCAATATAGAGCTGATGTAACAGCGTTACAGGAGATGCATTGGACAGGGACCGGTTTCCTGGAGAAGAGTCGCTACACCATATATTGTAGTGGCCATCCAGTAAACCATGTGCTCGGAGTAGGTTTCTTATTCAGTCAAAAAATTAAACCAGCTGTTATCGGTTTTGAAACCATAAGCGAATGGTTGTACACTTTGCACTTGCGATACGACCACTCCCATAACTTACACCAAAATACAAATGATAACGGACTGCGGATTATTCAATAAGCAGCGTAACACAAAATAGTTGTTGGAAATATCTGGTCTGCAGGGAAAGCGGTCCACAAACATACATGGGCATCTCCAGACGGAACCACTTTCAACCATTAATGAATGTCAGAACATATAGGGGGGCCAATATATACTCGGATCACTATCTCGTTGGCATGGTGCTCCAGGCTCGAATGAAAACACCACCTAGAATCCCTTCTGACAATCAGAAAAGAGTTGCTAGGTCGGCTAGCTCCAAACGCCCAGAATATCATTGGGCCATATCAAAGAGGCTTCACTCCAGGAAAATCAGCAACAGATCAAATATTCTTTAAACAGCAAGCGATAGAAGAACCGTCGGAATATGAACATCAGTTGCACCATCTTTTCATCGACTTTAAGGCCGCCTATGATAGCATAGCCAGGGTAAAATTCTACACGGCCATGAGAGAATTCAGTATCCCGATGAAATTGATAAGACTGATTAGGCTGACCCTGACCAATGTGCGAGACCAGATTAAAGCACCAGGATCATTCTCGAGACCTTTCAACGTCAACAACGGTCTACGGCAAGGGGGTGCCCTATATCCTCTTTAACCTGGCCCACGAAAAAGTGATCCGTGATGCTGAGGTAAACGCGAGGGGCACGATCTTCTTTAAGTCCCTCCAACTATTGGCCTATGCTGAAAATATCGACATCATGGGAAAACCAATTAATCAACCACATCAAATCACACTGGTCAAATGAGAAGAATAAAGATAGGAGACTGCAACTTTGAGATCGTTGATAATTTTTCCTTCGACTGCCTGGTTGTGGATAAAATCCGGCACAATAGGTTCCAGTGGGCGGGCCACTTAATCCGTATGGATGAGGATGATCCAGCCCAAAAAGTGTATGAGAACAATACCTCTGCTAGAAAAAGAAGACGAGGCAGACCCTGCCTGAGATGGAGCAATGACGTAGGCCAGACAGCTTTTAGGCATGGAAGATGCTAGGAGTTGAAAAGATTCACAACTTCTGGGTAAAGCAATTCAAAAGCATTCATTAGGTATTGGCAAATCAGTTTAATTAAATGATTGCCTATTCGAAATTAGTTGCACCATTTTTCACTAAGGTGAGACTTTATCTTTTCTCCAAGGTGCAGGATGCCTCTTGCCTTTCAAAATGTAGACCGATTACTTGTCTTCAGTTCTCCGCGCGATAGCTGAGGAGCGAAAAGGATGCGCAAAAGGCGAAATTAAGGACTGACGTTCTATCCCCTCAACCATCGCGCCATCGAAATGTATTATTCACTTACCTAGCCCTGCGGATATCTGCTCGAATTTTAAAAGTTCAGTGGAAAGCCCCCTTAAGTTTATGCTAAGGCTACAAAAAAGAAATCACAATATAGGAAAAAATACTGGAAAGTATTTGTTTGTGGATTGAGGGATTCCTAAGTCTCCGATTGGGGAGAAATTTTCTCCCACTGTCTTTAGTCCAGGGAGCCCACTGTTTTGGCCTAGTACCCAATATTCCAAAAAATATATGGTTTCATCCAGTAAGTTTGTCATGCGCGGCTTGACCTCTACCCCTGGAGCAGCACAGCGGATTATGCCAAGACTACAAAATAGAAGTCACAATATAGGAAAAAATACTGGAAAGTTTTTGTTTATGGATTGAGTGATTCCTAAACTTCCAATTGTGGAGAAACTTTCTCCCACTGTCTTTAGTCCACGGACCCCACTGTTTTGGCCTAGTACCCAATATTCTAGAAAGTAGATGGTTTCCTCCAGTAAAGAGGGGACTTTTCATGCGCTGTTTGACCTCTAAAAAAAGAGTACCTAGAAAAAGAGTTTAATTCTGTTTCGGTTGGCTAGGCGGTTCTGAATATAATTCAAATTTACGTCGTGTTTATGAATGAATGTATATAAGGGGAAAATAGCAACTTGTAATCGGCTCCCAAGCAAAGGTGGAGCAGCATTTGATGAGTTGCCTATGTCGTAGACGAAAGCCCAAATTTAGATCTTAGAAAATTTCATATAAATCCTATTGTATGTAATTAGCAAAGGTTAGGTTGGAGCCATGATCTTCGTATAATTTGCTGCAGCCCAAGATATCAAATATGTGTTTGGGAATTCGCCAATTCTTTCAATTAACAATTGTTAACAGGCAAACATATTTATTTATATCATTTACTGAACCCCACTATAATCAATAACTCTAGTAAAGTTCCGAGATTTGCGCGTTTTCTTCCCCCACTAGATCTTCTCGTTTGGTAATGTTTCACATTTCAATATGGTATTATTAATCTATATCTGGGATTATATGGGCGAATTGATTTACTAACTTTTCTTGTATAGAAATATTTTCCACTACTTATATCGCCGTGTTAAGGTAACCGGATTACATATCATACAGGTGAATCTACCTATATCGGGACTTATCTTCTCTCTAATAGTCAAGGTTTTCTGAACTGGGTTTGGCACTTTATTGACACGACTTTGGAAATTCGTTTTACTCCGAGCTTTTCTATGTTTTAACCATATAATTTCAATAAAAGCCTGGCTTAGTAGTGACATTCAACTAGAACCGTGGATAGATTTTTAACCCCCAGAATTAAATAACATTTATCGACTGACTTCAAATGGTTTTCTCATTGGCAATTAACCGAACTAACCATCTTACCTGATAGAAACACTTCATTGTGGTAAATACGTTACGTCAAGCTAGCCAGGATGTCCTCCCGAGCCGAATGAATCAGTCACGAGGGCAAAGCTATCTTCAAACTTGGAAAAAACCTTAAAACTTGACGAATGTGTGGCTCAACTCAAGCATTCCAATGATACTTGGATGTCGGGCAGAGAGTGCAATTAATGCATGTTAACCGCAACCCGTTAGGTTATTGATATTTCTCGACCTGACTTGCGATGTCGTTTGGCGCACGGGCCCAGAGCTATAAACTCATAAATTTTAAGGGATCATCCCATTTTAAGGCCATTATTTTGCTTCTCCTGAGATTTTTTTTAAGAACTGAATAGAGATATAACTGCGAATTTTTCACCATATATTTTTCTTTAGCATACATAACAATTTCCCCAGCCCGATATCATAATTCATTATTAAAGTACAGGGCAACTTATCCACTCATCTTCAAAAAAGACCTTTTTTCGAGTGCCACACTAGAGGGCGCTTTGTTCATCTTAAAAAAAAAAAAAAAACTGCAGTTTAACGTGTAGAGTATATCACGGTTCGCAAACTAGGATTATTAAAAAATACCGGAAAGTAAGTTTTTGGTGCCTTGTTAAATTTGATGAATCACCATTATCCTAGTTTGCGAACCGTAGCAATATGTTCTGATAAGTGGTGAACATTTCAAAGAATTCATAAATTTTCAGCTATGTTGGCGCCCGATATTCAACATGTAGTTCAAGAAAAACGCATTTAAAATTTAAAATGTAATTAATAACAATCTGTTATATATGGCCCACAAGCCTTCAGTTTCTTCAAAAAGCACATACAGGGCTTGACTTCAATTCTCGTTCTTTGAAGGAAATCATTCAAATGTCATTCGGACCAGTAAATTCGCTCTTTATTACCCCAATCGACATAAACCTGTTTTATGACACTTTACCTGTTTATGTTTGTTCAGAATATTGAAAAATCACTTGGCCGAAATATTCTACACTACGTTTGGATACGATTGATGACAAAAAACAAGTCGGAATACCGGAAGCTGAGTGCTCCAAGTATAAAGATTTTGTGTTATCTTATGTGACGAACTTTCTATGCATGCTTTTCTTTTCGCAGATAGCTATAAATTCAACATATTCCTTCATATATGTATTTCCAAACTTTTTAGTATGTACATATTGAAGCTATAAATATTATGCTCGTCCTGAACAAATATTGTCTATTGTATGCAGTATGCTGTGTACATATATACACACACATCCCTATCTAAATTGGTAGCACGCATCTGAATATTTCCACTTTACTGTATGCACCAAAGCATACGTACTAACGTAGATATGTTATATATCTATCTGGATGGAGCACTAGTCACAAAAAATTTTTGTGGAGCGAGTTGCTACACTAATTCTTAATTCAGTAGATGGCGTACGTGTGAGTACACTTTTCTGATGATGAGGTTGTACAGGTCTTTCAGTACAATGAATTGATGTGGAATACAGTCACTTGACTTTCTATATTTTTATTAATAATAGTTGGATTGCATTCATTATATTATCACTTATACTGTGCCAAGTTTCATTCTTCAAGAATGGGCTTAAGGAGGGTTTCCAGGTACATTTCTAAAATATAGCAGTATGCTATTATTAACTTTATTTGAGCACGTAGTGGAATGGGATGTATTTTGAGGCCTAGATTTTGTATTCATCACTGTGTTTTTTCTTCATATTGTTCGGTAGGATGGGTTCTGAGAATGAGGCCTGTTTCACTTTCTGAGGCACATATTTCGAGTTTATTGTGATTTGACGTTGGATACCATTCGACTCAGCTGTGAATGAGTACCTGAGTCAAATCAAGGTAATAATCTCGGGCGAGCGTAATGCTGACCACGTTGCCTCCTACAATGTTCTGTAGTGTACCGTTACGGTCTTGAATGAAGTGCTCTAACACACTTAAGGCCCTGATCCAATGTGGATTGTTGTACCAACGATTATTACTATTTCGAGTCCTCAATTTGCATTTCACCCAACATCAGAAATAAGACCCTTTTCGAAAGTACTAATTGAGCCCTTTCCTTTGATATCCCACATGACCACATGCTGAGAATAAAATTAGCTCGCCCCTTTCGCATAGATGGGGAACCCCCTTAAAGCCAACACAAAACGGTGCAACGTGCACGTGTAGCGGTTCTTTTCGCAGTAAATCTCGTGTGACAAGTGGGCAGGCAGAAAGACATTGAACCGATATTAGTGAGGTTTTGTTTCACACAAATTGCAAGTAGGCGTTCAAGTTGCTGAAAATGTTATTTTATCCTATTGAATTCTTTGGTATCTCGGCATCATCCATTCGCTGCGTGACGTTTAGCACTCACGAGGTCCGTGAACTGTCCGTTTGAGGTTCGCGTCTAATCGCGATTGTTATTCTTACGTCAGTTTTCGATGGCACTTTGCGTTATTGCTTCAGACGAAATGTCAAATCAGCTGAGAAACAAAGAGAATTTTCCAATAAATCACGCTACATCCAATTACATGAAGTATTGCCTAAAGAATTACTTGCTCAAATACCGTGTTGGCAGTTAAACGCCCGAAAGTGACGAAACGACATTCACCGCGCTCGGCGTCGTGGGCTTTGCGAGATTCGCGAACGCCAACGGCGCGCAGCTGTTTACGCACACCATTTTATTCCAGCCGATGCACAAACCATTGAACTATGGGAACATGTGGGCCAGAAAATTATCGGTGGTGTTCCACACATCTGGCAGTCGTTGTAATTTTGACATCTGCTGTGGCTGCGACTAATTTTCTCTACACTCAAGCTTTGTGTCAAAGTCAAACAGGAAAGATTTGGGGTAGCTCGAACCGAACTGAGGAATGATAGTGCGTGTTCGAGCACAAAACTATTGCGAGCGTAGTTTGGGAGGTTGTTGTGCCGTTTCCGTTTCAGCGCGGCTAAATTCCCGGTTTCCTAAAAAAATAGGTCTAGCGCACATAAGTTCCATAAGTTTTGGTCGTTAATGATCGGACGGGCGAACACCGCGGTTGAATTCGATTCGATTTAGTTTGCATTTGGGCAAGTTGAGTGAATCTTGGTGATCTTTCTGAATTTCTCGCGCGGAGAAATAGTCTCGTCTCAAGGACTGCATTAAAATGTCGGCGATTTGAATGGCGAAAGTGTTTCATTGATCGGCGAATGCCAGTTGTTCGAAATGCCTGCGGGGGGTCGAAATTGATAGTCAAACTAAGAGGCAATGTTTTGGGACCTTTCCTGGGTACAGAATCCGAGAACTAACTGAATGGACAAGAAGTGCAGCGACACTGACCGCAACGTCCGCCCGGTTGGATCGTTTTCCGCGACGGGATCTACTTACTTTGTCCGTCTTTTCGCGAGTTGCATGTTGTTATTCATGGCAGCTGTCTGACGGAAATTCCCCACGATTTTGACGCTGTCTGAAGGGTTTCGTGCGAGGACTCGGCCGTTCTTGTTTATTTTCTAGCAGCAATTGCAGGTGCTGCCTTCGACCTGGAAGTATATTCTGAAAGGCAAACGTTGTATTTCTCCAGGCCAGAATTGACGTGCGGGCTTTGTACTATATTTTCGCGGTTTATTTTCTGTGCGACGGAAAGGCGCCTTGTCCCTTCGAATTGTTGTGCAGTTTGTGAAAGTGTATATTTTGAAGGTCTCCTATTTTGGGAAAATTTTGGTGCAGTGGAGAAAAGAGAAATCGTCAACAGCCTTGGCGGCCACATTATAAGGAGCAAGTTGCAAAGTGAAAAATATTTACAAATTTTTCTGATTAGACGGTGCGCGGCAATTCTGCGCGAAAAGTATCGTTTCCGTACTCGTTCCTAATTTCGTACTTGTGCGAGCACTCTTCAGGGGATTTCCGAACGTGACATTTGTTTCTTCAAGGATCCATTTATCGCCGAAGGCCGGGAGTTGATTGAAGCCGAATTTCCAATTTGGATTAGTTTCTAGGATTACCAAACGGTGAGTCCCCAGCCGAACTACCTTCCCTCTATCTCCGAAAATATTGAGAAGTCATACATCGAATCTTTCCGAAAAGTTATTCTTGTTTTTGTGGGGCACTGAGATGTCTCATCGGATCTGTTTACAGCAGCTCGGTTTACGATAATTTTAATTCATCTGCGCTTCGCTGAAGCATTCGATAGGCTTGATTCTGACTAAAATTGGACGAACGATGAAACAGGGTATCGGCTTTGTTGACAATCCGCATGGACTAGGTGAGGTGTAGTTGAATGTAAGAGAGATGGGGGTAGCATCTTTCCGGTGGAATTCCAAACGAATTTTTGCTCAATCCAGGCAACGATTTTTGTCCTGGCAGGGTTTTAGTTAAATCCCGCCAAAGTTTTACCACTGAAAGGCACAACGTTGTTCAATGAATTGTCGTCCATATTACTGAGCCTGATCATTTGTAGTCTAATTTGGCATGATCCCGGGAAGGACCACGACAATAGTGACCTGTGGCATTTACATATTCCCTGCATACTAGAATCGGTACGTTGTAATTCCAATACTGTCTTGAGGTATCGTTATTGAATTCCGGATAAAAATAAATTAACAACGCCATATAATATGATAATCCCAAAAAGAATATTCAAATGCTAGCCTATGGGTGGCTGTTTTTTTACTTTTCCGCAATTTACGTTCTGTTTTGCGTAAATCGGATGATTCAAGCTATGGCTAGTTAGGTTCATGCTTTACCTTCTGAAAACTTTTTAGATGGTCGAAACGATATTTTGGAAAGGTCCAGATACGTTGATGGATAGTCGAAAAAGTCGGTAATATTTAAAGAGAAATTACATAGAGACAAATGCTCTATATTGTGTTTTCGTTTTTTCTCTACAACAATGAAGTGAAGTGCTAATTTTTTATTTTATTTCTGAGGATAGATAACAGATAACGAAAAAAAAAAATTGAGAACATGAACTGAATATTGTCTCTTTTATTTAGTTATGAAAATCCTAAACTAATCACGGAAAAGGTAAGCAGACGAGTACTTTTTTGACACACTGTATGCATATGTTGAGTTTATTGGATCGATGCATTAGAGAATACTGCGCTGATTCAGCCGTTTTTGTGGGATGTAATAGCTGCACATTGTTAAGAAATTCAGTAAATAAAGCAATGGAATGAATAGATCAAAGGAAAATGACTGACTAAAAGATAGAAGCAAGATAATAATTAAAATAATCGTATGGCGGGCAACGGTTTCGAGGGACGCTGACCCTCCTTGATCCTCATTTTCGCTCTCCCTCGCGCAAGGTGTTTCCTAAAGTTTTCCAGTAGACTTTCGAAACCTAAAATGTTCTTTTTCTTTAAATTACTTAATTTGACAGAGTCTCAACTTAGAAATTTTATACATGCGGTGAATGTTAGCCCCCGTTTAGTCCGTTTTTTTTTTTAGGAACGAGCGTAATTTGGTTAATCAAATCTAAAGCTTGTTTTCAATTAAAAATTGATAACCAAACTTATGTACATATATCTGAATCCAAGCGGTTGAGAGGTCGTAATTTGCTTTTTCTTTTTCCTTAGCCTTTGTCCCATTCACAAATGGGGTTGGTTCATCATGATCGGTTGTGCTATTTTGCTTTGTCATACGCCTGATCTGGATGTAATCGCAAGGCTTTCAACTCCTCATCCACCGTATCAGGCCAACGTTTTTTGCGACTGTTTTTTTTGGTCGCTTACCATCGACTTCGATGCTCAGACCAATCTTGACAAGTAAATTAATATTAGCGCGATTACTTTATTTACATTTTGGCATTCCTGCAATTAAACATTGTGAAAATACTGATCGACTGGTTTTCTATCTAATTTTATACAGACTTCTGAGTTTCCTTCTTACAGGAGTTCTCAAGCCGAAATTCTTGACCTGAATTTTTGTGAATGAACTCCTGGCTGGTGAAGTTTTCTAGAACAAAGAGGTGTACAGTTCGAAGCAGATGTTAAAACACTTGATTCATCAGACGGACGAAGTTGAACGAAGGCATCCATCAATTGGATTCTTCAGCCACAAAGATAATGTTGAGCATCGGATTGTACTGAGTGAGGAGTAGATTCGTTGTGTAGCCAGAGCATTTGCTGGTGAATTTTGGATCCTTCTTTGTGAATGCGGTAAAGCAATGCTTGTAGATATTCTTTACTATGAATTTGCTGCTACAATTAATTAAAAGATAACTGAAAAGGAATCCTTTTGAGTAATTGACGTACATTCTGGAGGATCCGTTTTGAATTGGTGGTTCTTACAATGTTTATTCTTCATAGATTTAAGATCTTAACTGTTGACTTTCTCTACCGGAAATTTCAAGTGAAATATGGCTGCTAACCCTAATAGATCGTCCTTTTCCTTTTCAAAGGAACGGTGCTTTATTGACTGTTCTATTGGAAGTTATAGCGCATTTCTTTACGAGTTAGGTTAATGGCCGATCAATGACGTGTGTGCTCTTTAGTAAGTTAATTTCTGACCGACTATGTGACAAAAAAAGCTTGATCTGCAATTGCTTGCATTTCTTTTTCAAACGTCGGATGATTTAAACGTAAGGGACTTGTACTTTGCTTAGGGATAGACTCGAATTCAATGTTTTTCTTGCATTTGATACATAGTTCGTAGATAGCTTTTCTGTTTCATCTCTTTGGAAGGTGATTTGGCGGATACGACATTAATATTTCGTCTGTTGTCTTCGTAGAGTTTGTTCTCATGAGGAATTGTAACGAATTCTCCGCAGTCTGTTACGAAATTGTAAAGTTTTAAGTTTTGGCTTCTGTAGCAGTCGAGCAAAACCGACTCATGCATTGAAGCCGTCCGTTGAATGTTCTAAAGATGAGAGTTGAACTCGTGTTTGTTTGGCTTTCAAAAATCCATCGTTTCTATGTTAAATAGGTCAGAGGCTCTTCTATGAAATTCCGGGCGTTGTGATGCTAAATTATATGTTTAAATGTTTGGCCACTCTATCTGCGATCAGGACAATATAGTAGACATTAAGAAATATGAAAAGCAAGATAGAGGAAGCTTTCAGAGAGTGTATCTGATGTGTTCAACGCCATGTCGTCGGAGCGGCATATGATGTTGCAAAGTGTCAAGAACTGCATTGAGATAAAATCTCAATTTGAGGTCCAAAGCGGAGTCTGCAAGGAATGCATCTTGTCGCCGGTTCTATTTCTTCTTGTTATCGGTAACGGTAACGGGGGAATGAGAAATGGCACATATAAATTATATGGGGTTAGCAAGGGCTATAAAATGCTCAGCTGCGCCAAGTAAATGAAGCTATTCACCTGAGGAGACCAGACCAACAAGGTCAAATTATACTGCTTTACGAAAACCTTAGGGGTCATGTTGCACAAGTAGTCAAAAGAACATTCAAAGGGTTCGAATGAAAGGGTCTCCACCATCCGTGTTATTCTTCAGATGTTGCGCTAGCAGATTTCCACATTTTCCACTTCCTGTTGAATCAAAAGCGGATATATTAATAATTATTTTTATTGTGATAATTATTGCCTTTTGTATAAATAAAATTCTTTGGAAAAAAAACGCAGCGAACATATTGAGTAGCCCAATAGTTGAATAAGTATTGTTTTTCACGTAAACTGATTTCGAGTCGAAATAATCTTACGTGGTAATATTTCGGATGTTAGCTAGCCCCATAGCTAGTTCGATAAAAGTCATTGCACGGCTTACATGATATCGGTTAGACTGGCGGAGAGTGACGGAGGAAATTGGGAATTGAACTTACCTGTTCGCAGGCAGAGGGAAAGTTCTACAATCAGGTGCTAGATAAACCTGCACTTTGCTATGAACACAAGCCTTCATACAGACGCTCTTAAACTATCTCACACCACTTTGGATACGAATATTCGTTGATGCATTCATTTCTTTGCTTCACGAAAATTCACCCGATTAACCTGCCTTTCAACTTGCACCCGGCCTTAAAGACGAACTTTACTTCAAACTTAACGGGATTATTTTCCCTTCCAGGTGACCACATCCAGGTTCTTACATTCTGTATTATTTAATGGTTTTAAGTTTGGTCCTCTTTTCTTCTCTTTTCGATGGTTTCAATTATGTATTATATTTCGAATATGGATTTCTGGTCTACTTTGATTGGTATTGAGAGCGTAGGATCAATTAATTCATCATCATCATCATCAACGGCGCAACAACCGGTATCCGGTCTAGGCCTGCCTTAATAAGGAACTCCAGACATCTCGGTTTTGCGCCGAGGTCCACCAATTCGATATCCCTAAAAGCTGTCTGGCGTCCTGACCCACGCGATCGCTCCATCTTAGGCGGGGTCTGCCTCGTCTTCTTTTTCTACCATAGATATTGTCCTTATAGACTTTCCGGGTGGGATCATCCTCATCCATACGGATTAAGTGACCCGCCCACCGTAACCTAGCTTTGACCCTATGGTGAGACGTTTCGAGCGGAACAGTCTTTGTAAGCTGAAATAGGCTCTGTTGGCTGACAACAACCGTGCGCGGATTTCATCATCGTAGTTGTTATCGGTTGTGATTTTCGACCCTAGATAGGAGAAATTGTCAACGGTCTCGGTCCTATCCTTATTCTTCTTCGCGTTTGTGTTTGACCAGTGCGGTTTGATGTTGTTGGTTGATTCGGTGCTGACGTTGCCACCATATATTTTGTCTTGCCTTCATTAATGTGCAGCCCAAGATCTCGCACCGATTGCCGCCTGCTCGATCTGGATGAAGGCAGTTTGTACATCTCGGGTGGTTCTTCCCATGATGTCGATATCGTCAGCATAGGCCAGTAGTTGGGTGGACTTGAAGAGGATCGTACCTCTTGCATTTACCTCAGCACCACGGATCACTTTCTCGAGGGCCAGGTTAAAGAGGACGCATGATAGCTCATCCCCTTGTCGTAGACCGTTGTTGATGTCGAATGGTCTTGAGAGTGATCCTGCTGCTTTTATCTGGCCTCGCACATTGGTCAGGGTCAGCCTAGTCAGTCTTATTAATTTCGTCGGGATACCGAATTCTCTCATGGCCGTGTACAGTTTTACCCTGGCTATGCCATCATAGGCGGCTTTAAAGTCGATGAACAGATGGTGCAACTGTTGTCCATATTCCAACAGTTTTTCCATCGCTTGCTGCAGAGAGAAAATCTGATCTGTTGCTGATTTGCCTGGAGTGAAGCCTCTTTGGTATGGGCCAATGATGTTCTGGGCGTATGGGGCTATCCGGCCTAGCAAGATAGTGGAGAATATCTTATAGATAGTACTCAGCAACGTGATACCTCTATAATTGCTGCACTGTGTGATATTTCCCTTTTTATGTATGAGACAGATAATGCCTCTTTGCCAATCGTCAGGCATTGATTCGCTATCCCATACCTTGAGCACAAGTTGATGAACCACTTGGTGTAACTGGTCGTCTCCATATTTAACCAATTCGGCTGTAATTCCATAGGCTCCTGGCGACTTATGATTTTTAAGCCGATGAATTGCACGGACTATTTCTCCTAAACTTGGTGGTGGCAGTATTTGTCCGTCGTCTTCAGTCGGCGGGACCTCCAACTCGCCGATGTTCTGGTTGTTCAGTAGCTCATCAAAGTACTCAACCCATCGCTCTAATATGCCCATTCTGTCGGGAATCAGATTTCCCTCTTTGTCTCGGCAGGATGAGCATCGAGGTGTATAAGGCTTCATCCTGCTGACTTGTTGGTAAAACTTCCGCGCCTGGTGCGGTTGCTCCCTGTACTTTTCTAGCTCATAGACTTGTTGGTTCCCCCAGGCTTCCTTTTTCCGTCTGTGAAGTCGCTTCTCTACTCGACGGAGTTCTTGATAAGTCTCTGCGCGTGCCCGCGTTCTTTGAGAATGCAACATTACTCGGTATGCGGCATTCTTCCGTTCCGTTGCTAGCTTACATTCATCGTCAAACCAGCCGTTCCGACTCCTTTTGCGGCTGGGGCCAAGTATGTTTGTGGCCGTATCCATTATAACGTTCTTCAATTAATTCCAGGCTTCAAACCTTACGGATTTTAATTTAGCATTTGGTTTAGTGATGTAAGGTATACGTTGACGTCAAGTTTTACGCCAACGATAGCGCCAAGAAATGTTTCATAATGGGATACCTTCGACAATGTTTTATATAATAAATTTAAGACTGGGGGTGTGAGGACCATTTAGTACCAGCGGTCTATGGATTTTAAGTGGATGGAGAACAATGCCTGCCATATTTTGAAGATCATGAAGAATATGTTATATCGTTGATCATAAGAATGATGATGTCAGTGTTTTTATGTGCTGTTGAAATCCGCTTGGGTTTCGAAATTCCATTAGCATCGCAAAGTCACTTTGTGAGAACAATTTCTATCTCAGTTTAGATAATTTCTATAAAATTCTATCCGTATAAACCTTTGATGAAATACTACATCGCACTTACGTTGGTTCGCTACTTGTTTTAAGAGAAACCACAAATTCAATGCAATGCATCAATACTGTTCGAAAGCTGTTAAGTATTAATTGCTAAACCATTTACGTTCTGAAATATCAGTTGATTTGAACTGATTCAGAAAATGGAAACTACAAACAAACAACTCGTGCAATACCATAACTGCTATGGCGATTTGAGGCATTTATTGCGAATCATAAATGATCTTGGTGGCTTTGAAGAAACAATTGGATTAGAGAAACACCACAGACATAGAATAAAGTGGAGAATGATGGAGTAAGCAAAAAGATCACATACTCTTATACCAAAGTCTTCTGTTGTTTGTACATTGACCTCTGGCAGAGCAATGAACATCATCATCGTCATCATAAGCCATGAAGAAGATCCCGATTAGAATTTGTGAATGGCGTAAGTTGGTCAGCCATCGAATTCAGCTCCGAATACGGTTTGTGATGACTATGGATTTGAAACGATTTTTCTTAGCTGCCTAAGGTAATTCCCTCGTTATTATCCCCGGAGCCGAACATAAAACCGTATACAATGCAAAGAAAGTAACTTTTAGGTTTTCTATACAGCGCGAAACTAGAATCGATTCTGCCTTATTGTGTGCAAGCACTTTATTTCCACCTTCTTCGCCATATGACTGTAAAAGAGCAAAGACCAGCAGAAGACGGTTAGCCTATATTTCACAGCAGACGTTCTTCAAGAGCTTGTTCTCACTTCATCTCCAAAATTCAACCACAAAAAAGGTGGCTCGTTACGTAGAGTTTCTTTGGCTGATCAACCTCAGAAGAACTATTTGTTCGTTCTTGGACTGTGATGTTGGAGCGTTCAATGTTACAATGACCTCGGTATTCTTGAAAACATTCTTCCAATAGTTGTTCGGCAAGATTTAGAAGCGTAACGGGATTAGAGGTGGTGCTTCTACGATCTTTTTCTTGTGTATGAATCATTTGATGATTTTTTTGTCTTGTCGTTTAATCGTAGAATATTGCCCTTCGTCTAATGCTTTCATTGTCGTCAAAATGGAGGAGATTATGGCGGGTGCTGGATTTTTGACTCAGATTTTTTATTAAACACATCAATGAACTTAGAGGATAAATTATTGAATTTGAATAAAGCTTAAATAAATCAACTCATAGATTTAGAGGGAACCTTGAGTGTCTCTTAGAAGGTTTACCCCAGTCTTATTTAAAGGCCAAAGCTTCAAGTATGTTTCCCTGTCTGTTTTTAGATTATTGATATTATTTGTATTTCTAGAGTTCAATGTAAAATATTAAAATTGAAAATTCCCCCCTGCTATTTTTCAAGGTTGAATAACAGGTTCAGAAAACCTTAGACCAACCGAAAGAATGAATAATGAAGAGATAATGGTTCCTGGTGGTAATATTTGCAATGTATCATAGTGTACCTGCGAAAGAGCGAAGACGCGACCGTAATGGAACGGAACCCTCTATTCAAGGGTGGTCGGCAAATGGGTTACCATAAACTAAACAGCGCAGAAGAGCAGAATAACTGTATATTATCTGATTAGATTCTTTTTATTTTTACGTTTCCGATTTCCGTTTTCTAAACGTCAACAATTGCTATGTGCAGGAAACAACGAGTCAATAAATGTTACCGGAAATTTCATCAGGGCATGTTATCTCCTAATTCAAAGGAGTAATGTTCCTTCAATTCGCGTAAACTGAGAATTACTAGCAAGTCTCTTTGGGATTGTCTTCCAAAGTGAGTAAAGTAAATATTCTGACGGCTATGAGAGGAGTGTGACTGCTGAGGTAGCTTCTAGTCCATAAGTTTCAAATTTTTTCGTCTCCCAATTCCGACAATCAAATCATGTTCTTAGTTGTTTTTAAGGTTTTGTGTAAAACAAAACCTTATTAAAATCGATTCAATGTCTGTCTGTCTGTCTGTCACGCGCATTTTTCTCCAAAACGGCTAAACCGATCCGAACGAAATTTGGTGGACAGCTGGGAACTATGAAATCCCACGCATACAGCGAGTGGCATAAATTTAGGTGGAGTTTAAAGGGGGGCTCCCTATACATGCAAAGGGGGGATTCAAAATTTTTTTTCACCGGATATAGTTGTGTAGGGTATCAAATGAAAGGTCTCGATTTGTACTTTCCGAAACTGACATGGCATGGATCATGGCATGGATTGCAAACAGCGTGAGTAAAGAGTCAAAATGTTCGCACTTAAAGTGAGACAGGACTCGTTTTCGGCAACTACCCAACCTAAAAATCCGAAAAAAAATCAGGGCGGTGCGCTTAGATGAAATCTAGGCTCTAAAATATGTCCCATTTCGATATCTGCTCAAATAAACTTACTAATAGTATATTACTACTTTTTAGAAATTTACTGAAAAACCCCCCTTAAATTCATCCTAAGACTTCCGAATTTTGTGCCAGCATAGAGGACAATATTTCGTATATGCATGCTAAATTTCGTGGAAATCTGGCCGTGAACGCCAAAGTTATAGCAGCTCAAACTTAGCAATTTCGCGTGAATTTACTGCTTCCAAAGCCATGCAAATCAGATTCTGACGTCATAATTACCCGGAATAATTGACATTCGCGTGAAATATTAAAGTCACATTTATGAAGAATCTATTTATCTGCAGCCCTTTTTAAGGTTTTGTGTAAAACACTTATGTGAAATCTAATCTTCAATAGATGTCCCATTCCGGTATCTACTAAAAAAAAATTACTAATAGTACATTATCAACTTTTAGAAATTGACTAAAAAACCCCCCTTAAGCTCATCCTAGGTGTACCAAATTTTGCACCGAGGACAGTCTCGTGTAAACACAAAACCTTATTAAAATCGGTTTACTGTCTGTCTGTCTGTCCGTCACACGCATTTTTCTCGGAGACGGTTGCAGCGATTGACACCAAATTTGGTGGAAAGCTGGAAACTGTGAACGCTCACGCATACAGTGAATTACATCCTTTTACGACGAATTTAAGGGGGGGTCCCCATACATGCAAAAGGTTGTGATTAGTACTTTTCAAAGCCGATCTTAGTTTTGACATTTGTGGGAAAGGTGGGGAGTGCGGGGGGTTTAAAGTGATCACTTCTTTAAAGGGGCCATTCTCAGAAACTACCCAACCCAAAAATCTGAAAAAAATCAGATGGCGCCTGGGCTCCGAAATACCTTCCATACCGATATATGTTTAAATAAAGTTAATAATAGTATATAACTATAATTTTTTGTAATTGACTGGAAACCCTCCTTAAGTGCATCCTAGCATCATGAAATTCTACAGTGATGTAGACTATAATGTAGAGCATGATCTTACCAAGTTTGGTGGAAATCGCACTATTACTAACAAAGTTATAACACCTCAAAATTTTTGCGTCTTTGAAAATTGAAGAATATCACCCGAAAGTGGATACTCTCACATAATATATGGATATATTACGTGCTACGTACTAAGAAATACACAAAACCGTTCGTACCTGAAGCGTCCAGCTTCCGGTTTCCCGACTTGTTTGGGGGTAGGGTAGGTGAATGCGTTTACGCACAGAGTGTTGCGCTCTCGGAATAGCACGCTGTCGGACTATTAACTAAATATCTCCCTGTCATCAGAGAACTAGCTTAGAACCGTTTGACACATTACTTCGGGCTAGCCCTGCCGCTCTCCCGGCTTTGGGAGCCTTCAAGTCAGGAAATTCTTTTCACCAACGGGAGGGGAGGAAGGGAGGTTCAGGGAACCCCTTATCGTCTAGTCCCTATGCCGGTCGAGTTCAATCTTTGCGATAAGAAGAGCCCGAACAAAATGTGCAATACGATTCCAGCTGCCAGCGCCCTTCAGCATCTCTCTGACTATGTTGTCTGGAGAGAGCTCCCCTGTGTCTGCATAAAGCTGCTGACGAAAGCCGTCTCGCACTTCTCGCAAGAGAAAAATGTGTGTTAAGCATCGTCCACCACTCCATTACAGATCCAATCCAGGAGATTCAATCCTGTCCAGGTAAAACTGAGCACCTCCGTGCCCACTTAGAAGTTGGGTAATTTCATCGTGCGTTCAGTTCAACCACGGGTCTAATTTGTGGATGGGTCGCGCAGTCCATCTGCCCCTTGGGTCATTTTGCCAAGAATGTTGCCACTCTTAAGTTCTCACCCTTACGGCGGTAGATTGCTTTGCATTCCTTGGCAAGGAGGGTAACGGAGATCACTCCCGCAATCACCATCACAGCCGGTTCCGAGAAGGTGCGATAAGTAGACGCCACTCGCAAAGTTCCCTGCCTCTGCACTTGAGCAAGGCGTTTACGATGCACTTCCTTGTCAAGGGCATTAGCCCATGCCTCCGCGCCATAGAGCATAACCGACTGCGTTGCTCGCGTAAGGAGACGTCTCCTAGTAGATAACACATTCGCCATTACCCGACTTAAGGCCGTAACTCCAGCTGCAGCCCTGTCCGCTGCTGCTTTGATTTGCTCGAAGAAGCTCATCTTCGAGTAGAACGTTAAACCAAGGTATTTAACCGCTGGTTTTGACTCTATAGTCACCTCGCCGATCGATATGGGACACAGGGTCGGGATCCTCCTTTTGATCAAGATGACTACTTCGGTTTTTTTCCAGCGCAAGGCTGAAACCGTGAGCAGTTATCCATCCGCTTACCCGTCGCATGCGCCTTTTCAACAGTGCGTCCGGTAACAAGTGCCGTAACGTCGCCTGCATAACCGACCAGGCACGACTTTTCAGACATATCGAGTCTCAGTAGACTATCATAGGAAGCGTTCCAGAGGTCCGGCCCTAGAATGGGTTCCCGTGCTACTCCCGACGTGATTCCCAGCCCCCTTTGGCCTTCTAGCGTCTCATACAGCAGGGAGCGGTCTTTCAGATAATCGTTCAATATCTGCAAGATATAGCTTGGTACGTGAAATGAATTTTCCAGTGTGCCTAGCATATCTGTCCATCTTACGGAATTGAAGGCATTTCTGACATCAAGGATTACTATCCGTCGAAACCGGCGGCTGTGTGCCTCGGCTCGATGAACCGCATCTGTGACCTGCATAATATAATCCACTGTGGATCTCCCTGTTCTGAATCCGAACTGCATTGGGGATAAATCCCCGGCAGCGCGGATCACTTCCCGAGTCTACTCCTGATGAGCTTCTCGAGCACTTTTCCGGCCGTGTCAATCATACACAGCGGTCGGTTTGCAGACGGGAGTTCCGGATCCCCTTTACCCTTACTGATCAACGCGAGTCTGGCTATTTTCCAGCGACAAGGAAAAATGCCCTGCTTCAAGCAAGCGTTGAACGCTTCAAGCAGCAATTCTGACCGTTGGCGGAACACCAGTTGGCAAACCTCAGCCGGGATGCCATCAGGGCCGATTTTCCTGGTGACAAGCTTATAGCCAAGGCCCCATGGGTCCTCATTCATCTCGTTAACAAGATTCTGTCAATTGCGAGCTTTGTTTTTATTTATATCGTTGCGGAGTTTCCTTGTTGCTGATCTATACTGTGCCTTTATGGTATCTGCCTCCTCGTTGGCGTGCAAACGTTGTGCCAAACGGCGGAGCTTATGACACTCCCTCCGTAGGTCGGCAATTTCTTCCGCCCACCAGTACATAGAAGGCTTGTCGCGTCTGGGGCCCCTCCGGGGAATGGAAGCCTCACACGCCGTCGTTATTAGGTAAATCACTGGATCTACGACGGTATCAGCTGCGACATTGCCACCCTCCAGCGCGGCCCTGTCTGCTCCAAGAGCTTCCCGATGTTCACCCTCGCGACATTCCACAGGCAGGGGGAGCGTCGCGTTGGTGCTCGTCGGCAAGTAGCGCCACTTCAAACGCGATGTGCTGGTGATCACTTGGCGAGAAGTCTTCTAGGACTCGCCACCCGTCCACCGGTTATGCCAGATATTCCGACGTAAAAGTGATGTCAGGAATGCTTCCTTCACAGCCTGAGCGCCGAAATGTTGGCGTGGATCCGGTGTTTAAAACTACGATCCCAGTTCTCGTCGCCATTTCCAGAATCAGTTTCCCTCTGGAGTCTGGCTGAAGCATGCCCCATTCAAGAGCCCTGGCATTAAAATCACCGCCTATCAGGATTCGTCCTTCCGTGCTCGAAACGGCGTCCTCCAGAGCATCAAGCCGGTGCCGAAAGTCCGGCATCAGGTAAACGCTAAAAAACGTTATCCTTAAACACCGGATCCAGACAAACCCGTTCCCCCGGCCTCCGGAAAGAACGCGAAGTCGAACGTGGTCCCTAACCCAGATGGCAGCGGTGGCCGATAAGTCGAGATGCTATTTGAACGGGTTCTTGTTTCGGTATTGCTCGTTAATCAGCACTAGATCCGCATTTACTTCCGCAGCGAACTGGTGAGCGGTTGCACTCCGGTGCATGTTAATTTGTAAAAAGGCGGATCATGCCGTTCGCACTCTAGCCGTCTTTAATTCCGCGCTGAAGATCGGACACCGTCCCGAGCCCCTGTGTGCGACGCTCTCACCTGACGCGCCACGATCCTTGCAGAGAACGCAACTTTCGCTTTCATTGCACCTACTTGGCCGTATCTCGGGCATGCTGTCCTCCAGTCCATTCCCTTGTACTCTTGTTAGTCGTCTTTAGGCCCAGTTCGACGAGAACTCCGCCACTCCTCCTTTTTCTGCATGGAAGACACCTCTGCTCCGTTATCTTCGGGTTTTATCCTGTCGCGGATTTCACTAAGGACTTCTAGTCTAGTCCTTTTTCATTTCCACGTCTTGTCTCCTTGTCTTTGGGCAGACGTGTCTTTGGCGGCGGAGTCAGTTGTTTTCTTTCCTTCTTCGCTTTCTTTTTTTGGGCTCTTGAAATTACTTCCATAAAGTCTCCTTCGGGCACGTCGTCCTCTTTACGCTTTTCCCCCAGTTCGCTTTGCAGTGCGCTATCTGCGGTCCGTTTGACACAAGTAGCGTTCTCAGCGGGGAGTTCGACTGTTTCTGCTCTGCAATCGTGCTCTCCATGTTCGCCTACAGAAGGAGATGCGGTCTAATAGTTCCTCCAGTTCCATCAGCCCGTTTTTGACATCTTTGCTGACGTTTGTCTGGTGGAACGTTGCTGACTGCATACGCTTCACCACTGCTGCGCATTTCCTGATGAGCCTTCTCCCTTCGGCTCTAGCTAGGACGGTCGACTGCACTTCTACTCGTTTGTGTCCGATTCCATCTGCTCAGAACTAGCGATCCTGACTGAGGTTTCTTTCGGAACAGGTGCACTACAAGGTATTGGAGTTACCATCTCCGCACGGTTAGCCGCACTACTTGATAAGGCTTCCTCTTCAGCAAGTATTCAGTAAAAAACAGCATGGAGCTAGTGGAGAAACTTGTTGCACACAAAAACCTGGAGGAAAGCGATTGTCTGGTATCATTCGATATAAAAGCCTTATATCCGAGCACACTAACCAAAGAAGCCATTTGGAAACTCGAGAATTGGTTAACGGAACAATGCGTGGAAATGAACGAGAGGAAAAAGGCGAAAGTCTACGCATGCAGCTCTCTGCATGAATGACAACTACTTTATGTGCAGAGACCAATTCTACAAAACCACCTCAGGAACTGCAATGGGGAATCCATTATCCCCTTTGATAAACGAAATCTTCATGAAAAGCATAGAAGAAGAAACTGAAAAACGAGGCATCATGCCAAAATGTTTGGTACGTTACGTAGACGACATATTGGTTATAATCCCAAATGAAGACATCGAGAAAACACTGGAAGCAATAAATAACATACACCGCAACATAACTTTCACAATGGAAAAGGAAGATGGCCAACGGATAGCGTTTTTGGACCTAGCAATAATAAGAAACAACAAGAAACTCGAGTTTGACATATACAGAAAGAAAACACACACACAGTGACCCACACCAAGGACATCGAAACACACATATGGGCAGAAAATAGCGGCTTACTACAGTATGATACATCGGTTGCTTACAGAAGAGCGAATCAAAAAAGAAATAACTTACATAAAAGACACAGCGGTGAAAAATGGATATAGTAGGGAGGGAATAGACAAAATATTACGTAAAAAGCAAAATCGAATAAATTGGGACCAACTCACAACACTCTACAAACAATAGAGCATACAAGAAACGAAAAAGCAACGACCCTCGAAACATCAAGTCAATGGTTGCAAGGCATATGGTGGAAGAGGGACATACCCTAACGATGGACAATGTGGATGTTATAAAGCGGGTGCGGAAACCGCATTTTTTAGATGCAGCAGAAAGCATATACATCATCATCGAAGGGAGGCAGGTAACCTTAAATTACCCTGGTGAAAAAGCTATGCAGCATTTAATAAAATTAAAAGATGTGGGAAATATGGATAGGATCAGTAAATTAATTATAACGTAATTAGTAGAGCTAAAAAGCTTCGATATAAATAGGAGTAGTTTAAGATGGGTTAACTAATTAGGTACTAACACTGAGGAAGGAGGCACGTGGTCTCCGAAACAATTGTATGTGGGTAAAAAATAAAAATATTTACAGGATAAGGAAAAACACCTAGTTCTTTTTCCAACTTATATCCTAAAGTCGTTTAGTTAATCTAGTCTCGATAAATGAATTACAGACAAAAGTAAGTAAGACTCATCATAGCTGAAATGCGCAAATTCTTCTCTAAAAGCCTTGTTCCGTGTTGGAACAATGAAGTTAGTTTTGGCAAACTCTTTACGTGTCGTTCATAGGCAACAAAAAGTGAATAGAAACACATGATTTCATTCTCCTTTCATTTCAGTCTGTTTCGCGATTTCAATATCTTTTCCTGCTTCTTTGCAAAGCAGGTAATATGATTCTAGTTGTAGCTTAGTAAATTAAGAAATAACGTAGAAATGATTCATTCTCAAAGAGACCTTTCCAAATTGTGGTTAAGTATGATAAACCGGTTGCTACAACCGTATCTTTTCTTGAGTTGCATAAATGCAAAATAACAGAATTGACCTTGCGATGGTAGAGAGAAATATAAGTGAATATCATTTTATAAAAATATAATGGTTTTAATTGGCTGGCGGGTATTTATCAAGGTGCTGGCAGACAGCAATAATGCATTTAAATTAATTCGTATAGCATTTGAACGCACTCAAGTGTGGGGCGCTTGTATACATATGTGCGTTCAACTATTTATACATAAAGGTGACACTATGTGCTGTGAATACTGATTACACGTGTTGATAATTTTGCGAGACGCTAACTACATAGGCATGGCTGAGAAAAATCATCTACCGCCAAAGCGTCATAATGTTGACTAAAGAATACGCGCGTTTTAGTGCCTTTGGTATATTGGTGACGATCTCACCAAGCTTATGCGGAGTGGTCAAATATTTCTTTGCAAACAAAACCTTATTAAAATCGGTTCAATGTCTGTCTGTCCGTCTGTCTGTTACAGGCATTTTTCTCAGAAACCGCTATACCGATTGACACGAAATTTGGTGAGAAGTTGGAACTTGTAGACCCTCAGACATGCAGTGATTGATAGTCTTCTACGTTGAGATTTAAGGGGGGTCCCCATACATGTAAAAGGGGGGTGTAAAATTTTTTTTACCAAATATAGCCATATGAAAGGTCTCGATTAGTACTTTTCGAAGCTGGTATTAGTTTTCAGATTTGTTAGAAAGGCGGGGAGTGGGAGGGGTGCAAAGTGATGATTTCTTTAACGGATCCATTCTTAGAAACTACCCAACTGAATCATGAAGCTACCTCTATATGGTGCCCAAGTTTCAAAATACTCTCCATATCGATATCTGTTCAAGTTAAGTTAATAATAGTATATTACCATATTTTTGGGAAAATTGAGTAAAAAAAACACAAAACCGTTATACCCGAAGGGCGAGCTTCCGGTATTCCGACTTGCTTGCTTTGAAACATTGCAAGACTCCCAACACAAAAAAAATCAGTTCGGTATAACAGTAGCTGATGATTATGTGTATGAATATGATTAAATTTTTAATAAATATATATAAACCCATATGTGATCATAGGGCGTCGACCATATCTTCGTGCCATCCTTATCGTGCTTTACTCACTCCACAATTTTTCGAGAGCTTACACTATTCTCATACTGGTGTTAGCTCTTCTAATAAATAACTTCAAACAATGCATTATAAAGAAATTAAAACTAACTGAGAAAAGGAAAGTCACATAAGGCGCTAAGTTTTGCTCCGATTTTTCCAAAGAAAAGCTATTCTGAAAGTAAGCACTTCTTATCATCAGGTGTGACCTTATAAATAAAGGAGCCAGTTTTCTTGCAGTGGACAGCTTGACAGGTATGAGTTTGTACCTTGGTAACACTACTCCATGTTTCATAATTTAGAATTTCTGCGATTACTTATTTATGTGATGCGTTTGCACCCTGGTTTTTGGTACCTCCCACGGCAGGAGATAGTAGAGATAGTAAATTGGTATTGATGGAGTTAGTAAGTAATGTAAAGCTGTAACTTGTTCGACTGTGTTTTTGTGATGATGATTTTGACTAAATATTAAGGTCATGCTAAAGGGGCATTTGTGGTATTTTAAATAAGGAAGCTTATGACGGATTTAGTATTCAAAAGACAAGTGGAGAGGTAGGATTTATTCAAAAATGTATTAAACAGCAACTTTTCTAGAGTTCAAATTAGCTGTAGGTAAATAAATAAAATCTATAGTTAAAATGAAAACTTTTCCTTTTAAAAGTTTTGAAAAGTACTAATTGAGACATTTCATTTCCACATGACCACATTTTATGAAAAAAAATGTTGCACCCTTAATTCACATGTATGGGTAGCCCCCCTTAAACTTAACACAAAATGGCGCCACTTGCTGCATATAAAGGGAACAGCAGATCACACACTTCCGAATAAATCGGGAGTGACAGTCAGATAGGCAGGTGGACAGACAGACACAGGCTCGATTCTAATGTTTTGTTTCACACAAAAATGAAAGAAAAATTACGCAAAGGACCCTGAAATTACCACTATTACACTTATACACCTGAAATGCGCTTCAGCTTTCCTCTGAATTTCCGACTAAGTGTTTATATACTAGGTCACGACTGATATGAAGCAGAAAAACATCGTCGGTGTTGAGATAACTGCATTTCCAGATTTTAGACAAGGCAAAGCGGATCTAGTGCTATTAATGCGTTGGACAAAATTCAGTACGGGGCCACTGTCGGCGAGATTGACGTCTTCGCCACTATTGCCGACAGAGAGAGTGGACAAATTGTGAAATGGCTAGTAGTTAATTGGACTCTGTTTCGAATGGTTTTCTAATTTCCGCTAACGGTTTTCGGAAAACCTTGGAAGGAATAAAAGGAATTGCCAAAAATCGTCAACGATAGCATACGTAGGCGTAATTGGCGTATTATGCCCTACATAAGGTTTCATGGCAACCATCTTCAATTTATGGTGTTTCTGTATATACCATCGTGCTTATACGATATAAAGAATCCTTAGTTGTGCTTTTTATAGCAGTTTCATATTTGACTATTTTGCGCAGCTCTAGATTTGAATACGATAAGTCCATATTGGATTTAATATAAGCAGGGTAATAATCTCGGGCGAGCGCAATGCTGACCACATTGCCTCTTTCAGGATACTGTAATCCTGTAGTGTACCGTTACGGTCCTGAATGAAGTTCTCTAACACACTTCAAGGCCCTGATCCAAATAGATTGTCGCGCCAAATATTATTATTATTATTTTATATACGATCGTTCTAAACTGCTGCAAACCACGCTTATTAGCCAGCTTAAATTTGTGACTCTCAATTTCTGTTATGAGGATTTTTGCTTCAATGCATGGGCGAAGTTATTTAGTTATTTAGAACAAATATCCAGAGCAAGTATTCCTATTTAGAATTCCAGGCGCTTAAATTATTTTCTCGAAGTTTTGGAAGTAATTAGATGATAATTATTATTTTATTTTCATACTTACAAAGAATACTCGCATCACCGCTTATAGGTATGGTGCAATTGTAAATGAAATAGAGTAACGACCCAAGGGTGACTCCTTGAGGAACTGGGATATCGACCTTTTTCTTAGTAGTGTTTGCTATTCATTCCTTGGTGGAGTATAGGGCATCTGCACAGTTAGATTGTGCTTCAATTTCATTATCATCAAACATAACGCTATCAGCTAAAAGAGAACTGCGCTATGAAATTGCTTCATGCATTGACGCAACCTGGATGACGTGGCGTTCCACAACTGGTGTTCTTTGTGATCGACGTATCAACGAACGTCTCAAATCTAAAATTTACTGCAATGTCGTCCGTCCTGTCGCTCTCTATGGTTCTGAGTGTTGGCCGACTATAAAAGACAATGAACGGCGTCTTGCGGTAATGGAGATGAAGATATTCGTTGGACTAGTGGCGTGACACGTTTTGATCACATTCGAAATGAGGATATTCGTGAAAAGTTGGAATAGAATGGGAAAATTGCAAGAGAGTCGTCTTCGATGGTATGGTCACGTAATTCGTGCTAACGATAATTTACTTGCCAAGATTGGTCTGAACATCGAAGTCGATGGTAAACGATTAAAATGCCAGCCGAAACAACGGTGGATTGATACACTGGATGGAGATTTAAAAGCCTCGAGTTTGCATCCAGATCAGGTATTTGATAGGGCAAATGGCGAAACCAATCACGACAAGCCACCCCCGCTTGTGAGCGGGACAAGGGCTGAAGAAAAGTAGAATATAACGCTATGCAAGTGATAAGCCCATAGCGGCGAAACAAACACGAGACGAACACAGACATCCATGACGATTGGGTTTCGAACACAAAGCGAGATTTTGAAGCTGGCGCTCTACTCTCTCAGCCACCGCGCCTTTTTCTTAGTGCTGATGAATTTTCTATATTTGAATCAATTAGGCGATTGAGGGTGCTTTCTGTAGCTGCTACGATGCCCACTAGTTGTGCTCAGTACTGTTATCACCAGCAGCTAGGCATTTAAAGAAACAGCGAAATTAGTTTTCGATATAAGGAGTGTATTGAATTGGGTTAGGCCATTAGTTTTTGAAGTGATAGATTTTTGAACCGTTCATTTTAACAATATCTGAAGTATTAGATTGTTGCATATGAAATGGCTGATTTGGCAATCAAGTGAAGTTAGGTGCGATTTTGCTGTATCAAACCACCACCAGTTGGCGATGTTGGTGTAATGAAGTATAAATACTCCTACACTTAATCAAGGAATCATTTCAGTTTTGACCATCGTTGTGATAACAGTGAATAGAAAGGAAAAAAGGATGAAAAAGAGCCAAGAACATATACTTTTCTATATGAGTTCAAACTCGGTCATAAAGCAGCGGAGGCGACCAATAACCTTAACAGCGCATTTGGAGCTGATACGGTAAATGAACGAACCACACGGCGTGGGTCGAAAAATTCCGGTCAGGCGACGTAAACCTTCAAAGTGGGCCACGTGGACATCCAGGACCATTGATTGACAACGCCAAGCTGCGTTTGCTCGTCGAATCCGACACACGTCAGTCTGTGAGGGACATTGCAGAGAAACTGCGCGTAAACTATTCAACAGTTTCCCGGCTCTTGCAACAACTTGGAAAAGTGCAAAAGCTCGAAAAATGGGTTCCACATGCCCATACAGAGCAAAACATGGCGCTTTGAATGGAAATTTGCAGTTCTTTACTCACTCTCAACAGAAGCGATCCCTTTTTGCACAGAATAGTGGCATGTGATGAAAAGTGGATATTAAACGACAATCGTCGCCGATCAGCACAATGGCTAGATTCTGTTGAGCCACCGAAGCATATGCCGAAACTGAGCCTCCATCCGAAGAAGGTAATCGTGACTGTTTGGTGGTCTACAGCTGGAGTTATCCACTATTATTTTTTGGCACCTCGAGAAACGATAAATGCACAAAAATACTGTGCCCAACTCGAGGAAACGCACTAAAAATTGAGTATTCAACGGCCGAGATTGGTCAACAGAGATGGTGTGATACTCCTTCACGGCAATGCACAACCTTATGTATCCAGAACAACGGTTCAAAAGTTGAACGAATTGCAGTATGAGACTCTCCCTCATCCACCATATTCACCGGACCTTTCGCCAACCGACTACCACTTTTTTAAGCATTTGGATCATTTTTTGACGGAAAAACAATTTAGGAACGAAGAGGCTGTCAAAATTGCCTTCGCGTATTTATCAACACCCGACAGTTGGACTTCTACGAAACTCCCATACATGCTCTTGAATGTCGCTGGGAGAAGTGCTTTGAATCTACTGGCACCTATTTTGATTAAATAATTAAATTTTTGTAAGCTTTGCAGTCGTTTCAAATTTTAGTACCAAAACGGCCATTTCATGTGCAACAACCTAATCCATAAACAATGCCCATGGTTGCATGGCTAGCACTTAAATGCTGCACTTCTTGGTTCTCATGTTGTCTTTAAAGACAGATTTAACTTTAAGGTAGGTAAAATCAACTTTTGACATATGTTACTTAAATCCTAGTTTGGCTATTAGTCAGGTTTAATTGTTTTTATTTTAATTCAACAACAAAGAGTAGCTGAGGTTTCTTGTTGCGATTTTTAATATTGGAGACGTTTTTGGCTTTTAAAATTTGCTAATTATGGGACCTGCCATTAGTAGGTAGCATGCATATAACATATCTACCAAATTTTTTAACAAACACACAAAAAACTTGAAGTTTTACAAAGAAAGAGGGAAACTCAACTAACATTTACTGTACTGTCATTTTTGATGCGTTCATTAATTTCAAAAGTCAATGATCATATTGGATTTTGTGAAGTTATTGATTGCCAAATATAGTTGAAAGGCTGATGAACTTTTAAGCATTTAGTTGCTTCCGTATATTCGGAAAATGGATGCCTGTCTTCTCACATGACCGCCATTGTAATTTCTGGTATTCATTGTACCATATGAAGTCTACTCAAAACTATGAGGCGATGATTATGTCGATAATAAGGAATTAAGTTTGAATTATATACTACCTTCATTTTTTCAAAAATCTTACCAATAAATTGATAACTGGTTTTGCAAACTCCATCTATCTCGATCCTTATTTGCAAATAGATACTTTGCAATTAAAATTCAACAGATTTCTTCCGCGTTTGAAGTGAATTTGCAAGGTTTTTCCTATTGGTATACACTGTATGTTTAGACAAACATGTGTTTGCAGTTTTTGATTTTAGTTTCACATTCATTCTGTAAAGATCTTCAATTGATTCTAATTTGAAACCACTAGTTCATACCACAAGTAACGATATGTAAGTATTACCTTTGCGTGATTTAGGCTCAATAACAAATTCACCGTCCCTCCGCACGCCAAGTAATGGTGTGAGCGTAAATTTTTTATTAGAGGTTCACCTTGTAAAAAAAAATTTGTGATGCTTGATCAATAAGAGGCATGTCTTGTAAACATCCAATATAAATGTTTTGTTGGGATTAATGGCTGAGAAATATTCAGTTTTAGTTATCATGCAAAAAGTGAAGGTCAAGTTCTTAGGTTGGTTGCGACGATGGAAGAATTTTTGAATTACATGCGATAAAAACGCCAGCAAAATTTTGCTTTAATTAATATTAGAGGGTAATTGCGAACACGCGAATTTGGAGGGGAATTCATTGTTTAATTGTAAATCAATTTTGTGAGAACAAATTTTACAAAAAGAACTTCAAATGCTTCCACTTATCCTAAAACCCATGCGATGTCAAAGTACTTAAAAATTTATGTTTGAACTGGCCGCAAATTTTGCAAGATGGTTTTCTTTTTAAGAAAATAATTTGATCATTTGGTTTGGGGTGAATTTTATAATTTGAAATGTTGTGACCTCAAATCACTTTGTGCAGTTATCACTTCAAATTTATAATTTTAAGAAATTTAATAATGTGATTTTATTTCCTATGAATTCGGATAAGATAATAATATAGTTAAAATGTGCTTTTGAATCAATTATACAAGTATATCCATAAGTTCTGTCAGTCGATGCGTATACCGAGAAATGTTAGACCACCGAAACTAGTAACACTGCGCACGGAGAGTACCTGACCATACCCCACTTCCGTCAGATTTTCAGGTTCCGAAGGTCAGTAGTCAGCGTGAACGACAACAAGATGAAGTTCGGTAACTACGAAAATAGAATCGCGATTATTGCGTTGCGCCAATGTTGGAATACGCCGAAAAAGATACATAGTTTGTTAAAAAAAACTGCCGGTAAACGAATGATTCGTTTTGAGGACATTAGGTCTCTACCGAAAACAGTTGATGTGTTGACAGCCCGCGGAAAAATTCAATCGACAAAATGATCGAGTATATGCTCACAATTCTTATGAAGCCAAAAAAATGCTCCGCAAGTGCAAAGTCGTCACCATCCGACTTCTGTTATGGTATGGTGGGGCGTCTCATATCACGGAGTAACTGATATTCAGTCCTGCGAGCCCGGCGTTAAAACCAATGCGAGCGTATCTGAAAAGATGTCAGAGGATGTAGTCGAGCCATTGAGTGAATCTCTATTCGCTGGAAAGCCGTGGTGCTTCCAGCAGGACTCGGTCCCTGCTCACAAAGCCATGACAATTCGGCAGTGGCAGGGACGCATGTTCCTGACTTCATAACCGCGGATGCTATCGAACTTACACCGATTTCGAGAGTTTGAAGGCTAGCATTGTGCGTGAAGCGATCGATGCATGGCCTCACAATCTTCGAGCCTGTATAGCTGCCAGCGGCGCCCATTTTTTCGTTTGAAAGCTTCATGTTTCCCTTTTCTAATGGTGTACTTTTCGATTGATTTGGTTTATTACTTCGTGAGAAATAAAGATTTGTTTGACTGACAGAACTTATGGCTATACTATGTAGATACGATATCTGTGTAAACTACAATACAGATTCTAGTTGTATCAATATTTGGTTGTGTTCTGCTATTTTGCGATTGATTTGCTAATTTAATTTAGTTAGTAAATCTTCCTTACATTTTTTCATTTGAAATTTGCATTGGATTTTTTGTAGCAAACTTCTGAAAAATGAAACCGGTTCTTGATAGTCAACTGGTTTACTTTACCAGTCGACTGAGGATTTTTTTTTCTTTTTCAATCTTTTATTAAAAATGCTTTCCATAGTTTATTACAATTGTTTCATAGTGCAGTAAATTCAAACGAAATAGACAATTTTGACCCACCTTAATTCTGTTAATAATAATGCGATTTCCTTCAAACTTTCCAACATATTTGTGCTCTGTATCTTTGCAAAATTTCGTAATCCTAAAATGAATTTAAAGGGGCTTCTCAATTAAAGTCGAAAATAAAATAATTGACTTTTATCAACTTTATTTGAAAGGAGATCAGTGTATTTTCAGTCCTAGAGTTTATAGAGAGTCATTTTCCATTTTTTTATCAGATTTTCTGGTTGTGCAGTTTGTGAGAATGGATCCTGAAATATTTAACTATTCACTCTCTTAATTTGCAACAAATGTCAAATTTGATACCCCACCTGGCCATATTTGACAATGGAGAAAAAAAAATTGCTCCCTCTTTTCGGTGCCTGCGGGCGTCCTGTATGGCATTTGTGTTTTTGCTCTCACGTGGTAGCGACTTGCATAATTACAAAGCAGCTATCCGTGAGTTCTTTTCATTGAAACCGCCACTAAGAAGGGTTACGCTTATCTCCCACAGTTAACGTATTAATAATATTCTGTTTTACATGAAACCTTGAAAATAGTCTTAGGATGGGATCTCGAGGCAACAATAAGGCAAAACATGAACGAATAATGACTGAACAAAGGTTTTCCAGATCTATTAGTTTCAGCAAATAGTATGCGGGGTAAACTTGGAGGACGCAAAAATTCCTGAATACCTTAAAATTGAATGTCAGCATTGGCCTAAAAAGCAAGAAAATATGTCCTCTTAAAAAATTAAAAACTAATCGATTTTATACCGTTCCCAAGTGCCACAGCTTCTGCTTAAGAAATATCACACTGACCAACCTGATACTGCTTGCCATTATCTGGTACCTGTTATCCAGATGGCTTAGTGGTTAGAGCGGTAGACGATCATAGCGGAAGGTCGTAGTTCAAATCTCACTTTTGGCAGAAGGATTTGTGTGTAACTGGATGTCGAACATCAGTTGACTCAGCTATGAATGAGTACTTGAGTCACAGGGCGAGGGTAATGCTGACCAGATTGCCTCCTAATGTACTGTCACGATCAGGGTTGTGGTGTTTTTTTTATAAAAATCAAGATTTAGATCAATTTTCATTTTTGTTAAAATTTCTTAGATTGTTTCAATACTTCGATACTTATTTAAATGCACACTTTCTATTAATTGATGGAAACTTTGTTATTATTATAGATCAAGCTACAAATGAATAGGAAAATCAACAAGAACTATTTACTAAAATATATAAAAAAGAACACCCATTTTGCCGCTTATTTACTATCCAGCTTGCTCCGATTGGATTGGACCTGACAGAACGTTGAAAAATCCTACCGCAATATAGGCGTTAGTTAACCATGGTCAACCATACTGCGTAACTGTGACTGAGACGATTGCGGTTTAGTCCAGCGCAGAGGCAACTCACCAGACGATGCCTAAAGCTGGTCGAAGCCGTAGTCGTCTATATTTTTTTTAACTTTGGGTATAAGCCCAAAAAAAATAATCCATGGACCAGAAAAGTGTTACAAAATTGTTCTCCAATTGGTCCGGTCTGGCATAAAGTGGATGGCGGGCTCAGGGCTCCCTCGATTCCAAAAGAAAGGTAGAAAAGTTGTTTAATATTTTTTAATAATTCCCTGTTTACATTGTTTAAATGGATTGGCTTAAATTTAGGCAATAATTGCCAAAGGCAGCAGCCTTAGCTGTCGCAATTGGCTAGTAGATTATTAATAAATTTTAGCCTGATCTCTTCATGATAATATTCATGTTACCTATAAATATGTACAATATTTTTACAATTTTTTGGTATTCTGACAAATATATTTTGATGGAATCCAATAGGATATTCAACTTCAAAAATATTTTACAATTTACAAGACATGCTCTCGTATCTCTTTGATATGCAAATCCTTGTCAAAATGCCTTATTCATTCTCATTATCAGTTGTTAAATCCAATCGCATTCTTGTCATGACTGATGCGTTATTCATAACTAAACTTGTAAGTCTCCATTTCTACTCATTCTTTTTCTATTACAGAATCAACTCTATGAGATTTTCCAGATATGTGGATGCTTCTTAATAAATATACTTCATCAGATTCAGTAGTAACATACTGAAAATAATGCTATCAATGTGAACATTTGACCACAGTAGAAAAATCCTTCTCTTCTCTTCATTGTAAGCGTCATTATGATCTGATTTCCAAATCAAATCGTGACTGTGGCTGATACCCGGTTACAGCAAAGCTGGTGTTTATAGCATATATAACTTTCGCAGTTTGCCTAACTGTTACTTGAGTTCACCTTAAATCCTTAAAATAAGTGTTGACAATGGTTGATGTCAGAGGTGGAGAAGATGTTAAAATATTTTCTATTGAATTGGTACTAGGCTTGCAGTTGAAATTACATTGCCCTCATAGCTTTCAGTTGATTCACCTATTCACCCGACAAACGATCATTAACGACAATTTCGCGATAATACTAGGGTTTTTTGCCGTGTAGGGTCGACATATCATGTAACGTGCGTTTACAAACATTAGATTTCTAGTTAGCAGTTAGAATTTAGAATAAATACAAATTAATTTTTAAAAAATCTTCATTTATTTGTTGATGATGTTAAATGAAGTGCTCTAACACCCTTCAAGGCTAAAAGCCAATTAGATTGTCGCGCCAAAGATTATTATTATAAAATATATTATTATAAATTATGCAATGGGAGATGGGGGTGATTTTAGTACAACCGAACGCTGCATGTTGCATGAGACGGACCAAAGTTTTACACGCTGTTTTTGAGTATAAAATTTTTAAAAATGAATGAAATAAAATCTTCACAAACATTGAAATAACAGACAACTCTCTAGAAAGTTAGTTAATAAATTCGTTAACACAGGCTTTGAAGCGTTTTCTAAAGGTGACAATGCGATCGTGATGGGTCATCTAAATGTCAAAGTGGGCAACACTTTGCTCGGACATGTAATGGGGAAATACGGCTTTGCAAACCGTGACGATAATGGTTGGAGGTTCCTGGATTTCTGCAACTTCCACCGCTTGTCATTGATGGCATATTGTTCGAGCACAGAGTTTTCCATAAAGCAAGTTCGTTTCAACTGACTGACGAGTAACAAGATTGACTACGTTTCATGCAGCATGCTTCGGTCTCGAAAGGGATCACAACCTAATGGTCGCTTACGTAATGCGTCTGCCACTTCTTGCAGAGTTGGAGAGCTTCCACCCCCCGCATAATGAAAAAATTGGCATGTGGTCACCAACTTTTCGATCGTCGTGTGAAGGACGTTAACGGTCGATATCTTATCCACGACGACGAGCAGTTGAAGAGGTGAAAAACACACACCAAAAAATTTTCTTAGGAGAATAACTTGACTCTAGGGATTGAAATGATAAACAATTAAATTTTAGATTGCCTTTACTTATAAATTCCAGCTAAACATGTCATCACAGACGCGGTGTTCTCATACGGTAAAGAATTCGAAAAACATATCCCACAGATCTTTATTGCCTGCCAAGCGGATAGCTCAGTGGTTAGAACACTAGGCTGTCATACGGAAGGTCGCGGTTTAAATTTCACTGGTAGAAGTGGGATTTGTATCGTGACTTGTCGTCGGATATCAGTGGACTCAGCTGTGAATGAGTTAAATCATGCTAATAATCACGGCGAGCGCAATGCTGACCACATTGCCTCCTACAGAATACTTTAATCCTGTAGTATACCGTTACGGTATTGGATGAAGTGCTCTAAGACATTTCAAGTCCCTGATCCAATTAGATTGTTGCGGAAACGATTATTATTATTAAGAGCGCAAAGCATTATCATTGGATTCGCTAAAGTCATGTCACCATGCTTGTACCTTGCCCTCATTTCATGTCGTTGTGATCGCACTTTTGCTTTGTATTATGTCGTTGTGCAAATTAAGTTGCTTTAACTCTGTTTCCAGATTTTTAATATAAGGGATTATGTTTGGTGATGTTTTGTAATGTAATATCAGATTACAAAACAAAATTTGGTAATCTGTGGGCTAGCCACCTGACAATTTTGAAATTTTATTTACCGAAACGTCAACATCGCCTCGGATAGGGAGTCATCTCACGGCTACAACTTTTGGCTATCGAAAACAGACTATGATTACCTTCTGGAATGTGCGCATGCTCCTGGACAAGGATGACGAGGGTCCTCAGAATGCTCATTTTCTCCAACCCGAGCGGGAATTCCAAAGATATAAGCAGAACATTCTGGGCCCAAGCGAAGTAACATGATCGAAGAAAGCACTTTTATCTCTCTTGCGGCAATGTGCTTTTGCACTCCCGAACTCCCGTTTCTGATGGTTACTGCAAGGCATGTTGTTTTGACCTGGGAGCCGATTTCTAACAGACTTCTAATCGCAAGACTCTGATCCAGGTTAAGGAATATCACGAACAGTGTTATGCCCCCAATGGAGACTTCCAATATAGTGGAGAGCGATGTTTTCTACGAGTAATTACACGCTGTCCAGGAGAGGCTTTCTGAAGGTTACATTGTGATCGTGATGGGAGATCTGAATGCCAAGATGGACTCTGACAACAACTCGCTTGAAAATGTGATGTGAAAGCACGGTCTTGGCATCGCCTCGTCATTGGTGTCATATTTTTCGAGCACAAAGCCTGCCTTAAGTTCAGATGGGAAAGAAGGACGTAATGTGCACCTTGCAATAACGTGGAAAGAAAGTGATTTGACAGCCCAGATGAATCGTCATCTGTATAAAAAAAGTGAGATCGATAGAACTAATTGCTATCTGGTTGTTCCCAGGCGTGCCTTTCTTTGCATATGTGGACAGTTTTTTCTACATTTGGTCTGGCCCAATCTAGCCTTCAGAATGGACGGGGTACTAAAAGATGGCTTGTTCCTTGTTGGATAGTTTCCAAACGCCTATCTAGTATGGCTGAACCGTTTGGACTCTTTGCTGGCATCCGTTCAGAAATCTGAAAACATTTTGTTTATTTACAGCCAATTTTATCTGAATTTCTCTTCGCTGTATCACACACACACATCTTACAGCACAAACAAAATCTAGATTTTCAAATAAGGAAGTATGATTTGGGTAGCCTAATTTTTGTGATCCGTGTTGACGTTTACCATCTCTGGCTTTGTGAAACCTAATTGAATACAGCGTACAAGTATGCACCAATAGTTAAAATTAATAATTCAACAGTAGAATAAAAGCAAGGAGCAAATTAAAATTCGAATCTTGGGTAAGGTCGTGCCGTCTACTATTATCAATTCCTCCAATAGTGAGAGGTCCATTTCAAGGTCAGGATGGCAACAGTTGCTGTTTAGATATGATATGTATAATATGTCGGTACTACCATGTATTGTCCCATCCCCCTGTTATATCATTTAGCGACATTCTTCACAGATGTTGAAGCTTTCCCTTTTATTTCTTCTTTTAATACTTTCCTTAATATGGCTTTGAATTGAATGACATTGGCATAGGATTAAAAGGATTATACCATGAATTGGTTGTGACTGGATTGCTGATTTTTTCTCCTGCCATGCATGGCGTCAGATGTCGATACCAACATGTTTGCTGATTCAGCCCTATTTGTTACACATAGCTATCAAGTTATCAAGCAACTAGCGTCACACAAATAAATAATGCAAGCCAGTGTCGTCGCGTAATTTGTGGCAATAATATAGCCCACATATATATGCGAAACTACACAACCATCTTGGTTGCCCATTCTCGGAGACAGTTGTGCGGTTTTCGCAAAGAGTTTCAAGGTGAATACAAATTATTTATTAAACTTGAGACTTGAGCTTCGACCAAGATTTGTGATCTTTCGTTGAGCTTGTAGCGAATCGTTATTGTAAATATGGAAATTTGTCGTTGTAGCATAACCTTAGTGGAAGGGAATGCTCAGGGTGTAGATGGTCGATGGTGCATGAAGAATTATAAAAGGTTGGTGGATGTAACTCGATGTAACTGCCATTGATGAATAGAAGCCGGATTCCTGCTGCAATTGACAATACCAAATAGGAGATATTGGACGAGGTCAAGCGCTTTCTCAAATCTGTGGATTTACATCCAGATCCAAATTTTCATTGAATCGATTTGAGGCAGTCACACAGAAATGGGTTGGTTTTGCGTACTAAACTCTTCACAATTTCTCTCTCACCTCACTTGCATATCCCTGCTGAGTTCAATATCAAATTTGAATTTGCAAATTGAAAGGCTCCGCGATAAACAAATCTGTTGCTACTCATGTGCGATGTGATAATTTCTCAAACGATTTCTGCTAAAATATTTAAATAGGCTTCGTTAATTTGTTTTATAATGTTTGAAAATTGAGCACGGAATGCTTGAATAGATCACATAATATCGTACTTTACGTTGATATGAAAGCTAAACAAAGTGTGGCCTAGAGTGATGCGAGCGTCTTCAGACAAATTCCCACATCATCAATCTCCGGGCGAGAATTTGAATAGGTTTATAGGAAACGTAATATAACCCGAAGACATCAAAATGGTGATAATTGTATTAAATTTTTAAATTGACAAGACTCATGAATGTGGTCAAGATCATCAGCAAGTTTTCGTGCCATGATTCGCTTTTATTGGAAGTAGTCGCAGCAACTTCATTTCTGTGGATAAAACAAGATCCGTTACTTAGTTAATCTGTTGCAATGCAGTTTGCAACGTGCAATTGGCTGTATGTTAGTATGTCATGGTTAATGCATTTAGCATGACAGATGTAGGTACAATCGTAATCGCATCAAGCTTTGCTTATGAGTATGCAATTAGGCCGGGATTAATCATGCACCAGGTATTACTTTTTCCGGGATAAGATTGATACCATTGAGAAACATTGAAAACTTATTTTGTCGGGGCTGTGTTTTTAAAAAGAGCTTGACTGCAGAAAAATCAGTAATCACGTATACAGACTACAACTTTTTGAAGAAAGCTCGTGGGGTTAGCATATCTATTCATAGCAGAAGTTTTTCATCGTCTTCCTTTTGTTGATAATTCACTTGTGAATCCTAGAACTATTTCCCAAGGATGGGGAGAGGCCACTCTTTTTCTATTTATGAAAAAGTCATGATGTTGGATCTATATGAAATCTAGGCCTCGAAATATATACCATTCCAATATGTACGATCCCAATATGGGTCATCATGGGTCATCCCGTGTGACAGCTTCGATAAACCGAAGATGTTGCGTTGGACTAGTGGCGTGATACGTTTTGTTCACATCCGAAATGAGGATATCCGCGATCGATATAAAGTTGCAGAGATCGGAAGAACTGCGAGAGAAGTGTCTTCGATGGTATGGCTACGTAATTCGCGCTAACAAGAATTCACTTACCAAGATTGGTCTGAACATCGAAGTGGATGGTAAGCGGCCAAAAGTCTGACCGAAACAACGGTGGCTTGATACACTGGATGGGGATTGTAAAACCTCGCGATTGCATCCAGATCAGGCATTTGATAGAACCAAATGGCGAAATCGATCACGACGAGCCGACCCCGCTTATGAACGGAACAAAGGCTTAAAAAAAGAAGAAGCATAAATCTAATCTAGAGCATGCATAGAATATCTAAGTGAAATTATACGGTGTTTCCAACGATTAATTATTTGAAATAATAAAAACTTGTTGTTTCTTTTTCGTTGGTGTGAATATTTATTCTTGCAAACACCGATATTTCGGGAACCACTTGTTTTCTTCATCATCTTCATCATGTTAGCACTGATGAAGGGAACAAGTGGTTCCCGAAATATCGGTTTTTGCAAGAACAAATATTCACACCAACGAAAAAGAAACAACAAGTTTTTATTATTTCAAATGCATAGAATATATTGGCAAAGTAATTTTCCCAAATTGCGAATTCGTTGGAAAGCTACACAGTGGGAAGTAAGATGTTCAAGCGCGCAATGCGTACACGTGAACTTTCATACGCGTTTTTCTCAAAACTGGATTTTTTTAACTAGCGCCCATTAATTTTCAAAACCGTTCAATGAATTTAGATAAAATTTTAATGGAAGATTCTGCACTATTGTGGCTATCGTGGGAACTAGAATTTTTTAATAATTTTCAGTTATAATTTTTAAAAGCATCCGAAAAGTTGTTGTTATTGTCAAAATATTCTAATTTTCACGATAGACATTCCCTTATAGATTAAAGTAAAATTTGATAAACGAGCCTACCAGAATCGTGAACACCGCTTGTCTGTTTTTTTTCTACATGGGTGCCATTCCAGGCATTGTCGCGATATTTTGAAATGGGAAAATTTACGCATATAATTTAAGATCTCCATCGTATTTCACGGTGGTGGTAGACCATCATAACTAAATATCTTGTACTGACTTTCATCTGTAAACCCAACTTATTTCCAGAACGATATATCCTCGTCCTTTCGTAGAAAAGCAAATCCTTTTCTTTCAAGTTTTCAAATCAGTCATCAGACTTTTTTCTAGCTATCCTAGAAGAATACTCGCGTTTGTTTAATTTCTTCGCATCGTCCTAGTGCTAACCTCCACATTACACTTTTCTAATAGGTCTTCTCCTAGTTTTACACTTGTTCTTGGATTTTTGCGTATTGCCTTGACTATCACTCTTTCTTCCTTTTCATATAACTTACAAACGCACCATGTCCTTTTTGTGATTTAAGCTATTTTCTTTTCACAAGCCCACATTTTAATCTCAACTTGGTATTACAATGGTATTTTATTGTTATAACATTTGCTCAGAAGCTGACCGTTTTCCCCACTAAAGAAGCTAGAGAAGTCCGTAGAGTATGTTTTTCACAAAGGAAGAATGTTCCTTTTGAAGACCTGTATGAACCAGGCATCGTAGATTAGAAGTAGAATAAGAATTTCTCAAAACCACGTTTTTAAAATTGAGCAAAATTCTAACGGCTCCAATTTTCAAAGTATCAAATTCAGAGTTTTTTTTAGAATTTTTTTGTGAAGAACTAGTTAAAGATACAAATACGAATATATATTTATTAATATCTTGAGCGTACATAGTATTTTTTCACCCCGATCGCATAGTTGGTTATTAAAATACAGGGCAATTTATGCACCCATCTCCAAAAAAGGTGTTTTTCTGCTGCCACGCCAGATCATCTTAAAGAAAAAAAAAAACTAAACGGCATTTTAACGTGCAGACTTAACTACAGTCCGCAAACTAGGATTATTAAAAAATATGAAAAGCTAAATTTTTGGTGCCGTATTAAATTTTTTTGTGAATTTCGGTGTTTTTTTAGCTCCTTAAATGAATAAAAAAAAATACCGAATGAATCGCAAATATTCTAGTTTGTGGACCGTAGAAATATATTCGGAATAAGTCGTGAAAATTTCAAAGAATTTGGTTGGATGGATTTTGGGCTATGGTGGGAGTATATTTTCAATATGCAGTTTCGAGAAGAACACATTTCAAAAATAGAATTTGATTTTTAGCCATAAAATCTTAACTGATCATTAATCTGCTATACCTAGGTTTCATCAAGAAACCTATGTAAAGCCTTGGCTTCAATTCTTGTCCTTTTAGCGAAGTCATTCGAGGGTCATTCGGACCGATAAATACGCGCTTTATTACGGGGATCGACATAAGTCTGCCATGTGACTTATTACGTGTTTAGATTTCATATGGATGCATCATTGTGATTTTTTCATATTTTTCAGTTGGATAGAACGAGACGTGCTACACTTTTTGGGGCACACGTTTTGACCCCCCTCCATTATGTTTCACCCGATATAAAAAAAAAGTCAGTATCGAAAAGTGGTAATTGAGTCCCTTGATTTCACCCCACATGACTATACTCTGTGAAAAAATTTACACTCCCCTTACACATGTATGAGGAGCCCGCCCTCAAACTCAACAGAGAATAGTGCCACTTGCTGTATATAAAAAGATTTCACGAACCACAAGTTCTCAACAAATTTCGTGACAATTCGTTTGGCCATTTCCCGGTAAACCGGTTATGACAGACAGACAGAAAAATTTTTGTGTATTTGTGACTTAAATTTTATTGGATGTAATTTTTTCTGTAATATGTGAAAGTTTTTTTGTTTGAATGTTTATAAGTTTACAATTGTTTTTCGATTATTAGTGCCTAAATTCTAGAGAAATTGGTTTTTGCCATATGGCTTCATCGGTGTTTTAAGGTGCTTTCTAAGTCGTGTAGTCAACTATTGTGACGATTTAGATTGCAGATATGAGTCGAAAAAGATGAACTGATAAGGAAATATTAATGGAGATTTTTGGTGGTGAGTCCGAAGAAGAATTTGGCAGCGAGGAAAAAGATGTACATTCGACGTTGACGTGATGATGCTATTGTAGACGTCGAGTGACATATTGCAGAAATCAGTTTGTTTATTCTGATGATTTATTTAGATTGAAATGGTTTAAACATTTTTGGATTTCAGAAGTTACTTCTCGAAAAGATTTGCCTGGCGATGATGTGGTAGAAGAGGAGGCTGGATCATCAGGATATGAATTTCGTGTTAATCTCAGGGATACACGCTGGCGACTAAGAAATTCTCGCAAATTTAGTTTAGAAAGACGTGGAAAAAAATGTTAATATGAACGCAAGTGAAATACGGACATTTATTGGAATCAACATTTTGGCGAGCATTGTGAAGGTTCCTTCATACAAAATGTACTGGGTTCATTTAACAAGAATTATATTTATTCTGGATACAATGAGCACGAATAGGTTCGAAACCACCAAATCAAACCTTCATTTGAATGCCAATACCCAAATGACACCAAGGACAGTAAGTTCAGAGTTTCAGTTCCTCTAATTGAAAGTTTGCATTATGATAACATCGGACATTATGTAGTTTACACCTCGAAAAATGTCGTTGTAAAAATTTGCAAAAATTTAGTAGCTATTTTGTGAATTAAGTGCGTGAAATGTAATATAGCTTTCTGTGCAACAAACAAAAGGGACTGATTTATAAATTATCTTGTAAAACAGTAATATTTGTGTCCGTATAATATCGATGTACTCTAATAAAATCACTTTAAAAATGATTCTTTAAATATTTTCTTCTTCTGAAATCCCATTGTAGCCATATGGTTACATATCCTTTTCTCCTAAAGGACTAAATTGGTTTGTGGAAACAAATTTATTTATAATTACAAGTCAATAATTACCAAAGAAATTCATCATCAACGGCGCAACAACCGGTATCCGGTCTAGGCCTGCCTTAATAAGGAACTTCAGACATCCCGGTTTTGCGCCGAGGACCACCAATTCGATATCCTTAAAATCTGTCTGGCGTCCTGACCTACGCCATCGCTGCATCATAGCCAGGGTCTGCCTCGTCTTCTTTTCTACCATAGATATTGCCCTTATAGACTTTCCGTGTGGGATCATCCTCATCCATACGGATTAAGTGACCCGCCCACCGTAACCTATTGAGCCGGATTTTATCCCCAATCGGACGGTCATGGTATCGCTCATAGATTTCGTCGTTATGTAGGCTACGGAATCGTCCATCTTACGCTTCCAATCTTAGACAGTGGCTTATAAATTTATATTTTCCATTCTTATGTGCTATTATATTTACAGAAATCTCTTTTCTTACAGGTACTAGATCTCAAAAACCATAATAAATTGGATGCGCTATCCTGTTGGATCCTCAATAAATGAATATTGAGGAAGAACCAATACACGGCACTTATGAGATCTCTTTAGTTAATACGATTTAAACAAGGTGAGTTTCAAGTTTGTTATCTATATATACATATATATGTATATAATCATAAAGCAGCATGAACAAAAGGCGGTCAATCGTTTAGACGAAGAAAAACTCTAAAAATTATTTTTTTTTAAATTAAGCAAAATGATAATTGAGGTCTTCCAATTTTTAGGACAGGTTACTTTGAACGATGCGATTAGGTGATCCACGTTGTTCTCTTTAGTTCATTTCATACAAGTTAGAGGTGATTGGGAGAAAGCGACTTTGCTTTTAACGTTAATGCCAGTCTCGAAGGCGAAGTTACTGTCAATGTGGGCACTGTGATAGACAACATGCTGTTTGTGTTATTTAAAAAGGTTGGTTGATCTACCCAGTCATTAGTGGACATTTCGAATTAGTATTGACCAATGGCGCAAATTCTTGTTCTATTTAATCATCAGGGAAAGCTGAAGTTAGCGGTTTTTATGTTTAAAGAACGCATGTCAGAGCACAAACAGCATTATTATTGGTTGATAATGAAAAGTTATGTTATGTTAATATGTTGGAAGTGCAAATTCAAGTAATCCAGGAAAAAAAACGAAAAAAGCAAGTTATTTCTATAATAGTGACAACTTATTCCTTATAAAGGCCGCTGCATGGGCTGACCAAATGCTGAACAGAAAATGAGTTTATCCAAGGAAATATTCGAAGAAGATCTTTGCTGTCTGAGTCTACTGTAACCTCTGAGGCCTTTTGTTGTAATTGAGGAAAGTTATCAGAATGAAACGATTACCAAAGGCACCGGGAATATTTTTGAGTTTCTTCGAAAAATAAAGATTTCAAAATATCGGTCGAGAAGTCCGTCCTGACTCCTGGTGAATTTTCACTCCAAAATTCATTGCAAAATAGAATTCTATAAAACCTTATCTAAACAGTCCGAGTTAGGTGTCACGACAAGTTTACATTCACTTTTGTACAATTTTGCTTGATGTCATTTGTTTTTTTTTCGTTCAACACAACATCGACATGCAGACAACGGTCATTTTGTGAATGTCGAAGCCCTGCTACTAACAAATATTTTCTTTTCGTCTTTTCGTTTAGCACCGGTTTGTAATAATTTTATGGACGTTCATTCATTCATTCAAAATTAAATTTTCGTGTAGAGATGGTCAATAGTTTTTCAGGAGGCTAACACTTGATACTTATAAAATGCGTCAATATAGAGTCATACCGAAGAACACTTAACATTCCTCTATGTTTTACATTAAAGTAACCATTTGGCCTTGCCATATTCAACAAATGTTAGCCACCGGAAATCAAGTTAGTTAAAATTAAAATCACTTGTACTGCTAGATTATGACATTACTAATTGTGCTACCTGTTAATCACCTATACCGGTACTTCAGGTGATGTGGATTTAACGATTTCTGATTTGTTTTAAAAGATGGATGGAATTGGGATGGATGGATAAACAAGCATTTGACTATATTGAAAATTTAAATTCTTTTTCCTTTTTTAAGCAGTTGTACTTCAAACCACTTTAAACTGGACTAATGTAAACCTCTGAGCTGATTTGTGTTTTCTGCACATAAGACAAATCAGGAAACGGGAAGCTCAGCACTTTACGTATGAAAGGTTTTGTTTGTTTCTTTTAAGAGTATATTTGAGTGCAGAACTAGCCCACTTGTATGCAGCCCGTAATGTATATGCATTTAGCATGTCAGACTACTAAATTTTGTGTGATATTGATATTTAGTACTTTGGGTTGTAGTAAATTTATAGGGTAAAGACAACTTTGTGCTACTGTAACTTTGTTAATAATGGTATGATTTTGATCTAACTTAGGGATCACATGCTTCATACTATAATCTCTACTACTGCATACTGCAATTTTTATAACTCCAGGATAAATTTAAGGGGGTTTCTAGTCAATTTCCCAAAAAATATAGTGTTATACTAACTTAATTTGAGCAGATATTGATATGTAGAGTATTTTGGGGCCTGGACACCGTATAGAGGCAGCTTCATGATCTGTTTAAGATTTTTCGGTCAGGTAGTTTCTGAGAATGGGTACGCTAAAGATAGCACTTTCGACTCGCCGCACTCCCAGTCATTCGAACAAATTTCAAAACTAAGATTGGCGTTGAAAAGTACTAATAGAGATCTTTCTCGTTTGACACCCAACATGACTATTTGTTGAAAAAAAATGTACACCCCCCTTTTGCGTGTACGTTTTGTTTTGCAAACAAAACCTTAATAATAATAGTGGTACCCTGGCAGTGACTATGGTACTGCTAATGTCTTTTTTTCGGCAAAGGAATTATTAAGTCGCATTCCCATAAATAATTTTCTATCTAAATTGTAATAGGAAAGATACTGCCTGTCAGAAAGTATCTGAACGCAAATTAGTTTATGTGATTAAATAGTGAGCAAAAGTGAATCCGGAACAAAAAAAAGCTTGATGGAGCGTCTTCTCGAATAATGGAGGAAAATTCCAGCTGAATATATCAAAGTTTGGTCAAATTGATGCTATTGCACAGTAAAGGATGCTAAAAGTCTCCTTACGGAGTATTAACTAGTCATTTTTGAGTTTTTAATGTCATTATTGCGATTTTTTGGCACTACCCGGATTTCAATTTTGCATACGAAAATAGAGTTTCTTTTGTTTTTCGCCCTTAGCAAGGCTTTTATTTTATCGTATTTCGTCGATTCTTTTTGCATTGTATCCAGCAGACTGTACGTAACCTCCTTTAATAAACACATACAACACACAAGTCCTTTTACCCCCTTTCTGAGGACTTACGTATTTCGTACGATGGTGTCCGGATTTCAGTGTTATTAACTGTATGTGGCTAACTTCCAAACTTGCCGTCAACCTCATAATGGTGCACAATGGGCGTGGCTGCTAGCACGTTAACTCGGAACAATATTACCATGAAGTTGGTGCTGTAGGCTTATTAGCACTACCACTATCCTAAGAAATTCATTCTTTGTATAAGATGTTTGCTAGTGAACCTTGACTTTGAGAGTTCCAGTCGTTTCAACAAAGAGTTGACAACATTAACTCAAAGGCATTCACTTTAATCCATTTAAAAGTTCCTAGATGTATTTTGAATAAAGTTTCTTCCTGTTGATAACATGTCGTCTTGTTCTTGTCATGGGAAATACCACACTGGATCCCAATGAAAGAGGCGCTATCACGTGTGGCATTGATTTGTCCAGAACTGAGCGCAACTTGGATGAAGTGTCGTTCTACAACTGGTTTTCTTGGTGACGACGCATTAACGAACGTCTCAAATCCAAAATTTACCATGGTAAAGTCCGCGCTGTTTTTCTCTATGGCTCCGAATGCTGGGCGACTGGTCTTCGAAGTAATGAAGACAAAGATATTGCGTTAGATCAGCGGCGTAACACGCCATTACCACATCCGAAATGAAGACATCTGTGATCAATATGGGGTTGCACTGAAAATTGTAAGAAAGGAATCGTTGATAGTATAATCACGTAATTTGCATTGACGAGAATTCATTCTGCCCCAATTGATTTGATGGTGATTTGAGAGCCTCTCGATTCCACTCAGAACAGGCCCATGACCGAGAGAAATGGTACAATCGATCCAGCCATTGCAATTTAGAACCCGCGTGGCTCCCATACCTTATGCGAGGCCATCCCCCTCACCATGCGTGACATAACTGAAGCCGACATTGTACTAGCCCTTGAAAAAGTGGATAATTGGAAAGCGCCAGGAGTTGATCAACTCCACAACTCCTGACTAAGTTCCAAAGCACTCACAGGGTTTTGACCAATCAATTGACAACTGAGAAGTAAAAAGAATGCGTAAAATGCTCCAGAGGCTGTAAAGACCAGCTTAGGGTCTCCTAAGAACAGTGGTGAAGAATTGGAGTACGAAGCTGTCGATGTCTTCACAAACATTAGAAGAAATACCAATCAATCGTGGAATTTATCGAAGCAGTTCTGCAAGCCGTGTTGGTTTTGTTTGACCCTGTATCCATTCTCTAACTTTTACATGAAACTCAGTACGAGTTCCAAGTCAAAAAGTCGTGGCATATTGTTGAAATGTGCATTGAATCATTTGATATATATATAAAAGGAGGTGTAAAATCTTTTTTCACTGAATATATTCTTGTGAGGTATTAAATGAAAGTTCTCGATTAGTACTTTCCATTTACTGGAAAGACGGGCAGTGCGGGAGTTATGAGGTGATCATTTCCTTCATCGACCCATTCTCAAAACGCTCCCAACTGAAAAATCTGCCTCTCTACGGTGTCCTGGCGGCCAAATATTCTCCATACCGATATCAACTCAAATTAAGTTCATAATAGTATATTGCTATGCTTTTGAACAATTGACTGGAAACCTCTCCTAACTTTAGCCTAGAGTCATGCTTCATATTACACAAGATATTCCCAAGTTTGGTCAAAATCGTACTATTACTAATAAAGTTACAATAACTCAAAGTTGTCCCCTCCTTGTAAATTTATTGCAATCCAAAACACTAAATATTAATATCACAATACAGTGAATATTCTGACATGCTAAATGCAGACACATTACGGGTTACGTACAAGTTGAACAGTTCTGCACTTACAGTACTTTTCATACTTGAAACGGCGAGCTGCCCGTTTTCAACTTGTTTACTTTCGATATGATACACTGCAGTAAGATTGATTTAGAATTATGTACAATATAGCTACCGAAAAGTTAAGGATTACTATCTCACGTCATCAGAGAGTTTTGGTAAACTTTTGTGGGATCACACTATTGCTACCGACCACAGGTTTTGCTTCTCAAGGAAAAACGAGCGTGCTTGATAATCAATGTAGCCACACTGCTGCCCCAGAATAATGTTAAAAAATCCGGAACTACGGCCCCGTAGCAAATGACATGCGGCAGGCGTTGAGACTACGAGAGGTCCAAGTAGTCGCAGTTGCGATTTCAGCGACGAAATTAGTCCTGCAAAATCTATCTCAGTATCTTCTAGTTACCAACAATATATTTCTGTAGGTAACAGCCACGGCGTCACTGCTTAAAGGATTTGTGACAATTGGGGATGGGGCAATACATTTTCGCATGGTCACACACATTTCGCGTTAAAGCGAAACATCGCTGTAATGCGGAGCTTTGGATGCTGCTTCAATCCATTCTCGGATTGGTCGCCTCTCAGTCCGGTTAGGCCCTACCCCTATGTGGGCCATAGTACTCCAACTATACCTACGCTCCATCGATTTTGGTTTCTGAAAATGTGCTTCGATTACTCTCGCGATTATCCAAGAAACTTCCACCACCCCGTTGTCAATCAATGGTCCTGGATGTCCACGTGGCTCCTTTTGAAGGTTTACGTCATCTGACCGGAATTTTTCGAACCACCGCCATGTGGTTTGTTCGCTTATCGTATCAGCCCCAAATGCAATGTTAATATTCCTGGTCGCCTCCGCTGCTTTATGACCGAGTTTGAACTCATACAGAGAGGATACGTTCTTGACTCTTTTCCATCCTTTTTAAGGTTTTGTGTGAAACAAAACCTTATTAGAATCGAGACGGTGTCTGTCTGTCTGTCACACCCGATTTATTCGGAAACGGGTAGACCGATTGTCATGAAAATTAGTGAGAGTATGTAATCTGTTGTTCACTTTACATGCAGTAAGTGGCGCCATTTTGTATTAAGTTTAAGGGGGCTCCCCATATATGTGAATGAAGTGTGCAATTATTTTTTCACAAAATGTAACCAATCAATCAAATGAAAGGTCTCAATTAGTATTTTTCGAAACTGGTTCCATATTTGACATTGGGTGAAACACAGGAGAGTGAGGGCTCAAAATATGACCCCCAAAAAGTGTAATAGGTCTCGTTCTCAGAACCCTTCCAACCGAAAAATCTGAAAAAAATGACAGTAATGCATCTCTACGAAATCTAGGCCTCAAAATATATCCGGTTCCGATATCTGTACAAATAAAGTTAATAATAGTATATTTCCGCATTTTAGAAATTTACCCGGCAACCTCCCTTATGTTCTTCCCAGAAGTACAAAATTTGACATGCGTGTAATAAAGAACATAGTGCACAATTTGGTCAAGTTTGAAGAAAATCCAACTATTATTAACAAAGTTATAGGGGATAAAACTTTAACATTTTTTGTGAATTTCCGGCACTCTATAACCTGCATGACGTCATTATCACATATCAATTCGTCAATACCACAACGAAATGAGTTCTTATGGATGGGGTCCCAAAGAATTATTTTGTTTTAGTTTTTTAGTCATTTGTATATGAATATCAATTACTTTAACCAGACATGTGTGTATGTAGGTATATAGTATATGCGTGCTAATGAACTTTGCGAGTAGTGCCTAATTCAGATAGATATAAGAAGTAAATCGGAAATATGGATACGATCAATTTATATACGTGCATATATGTGTACAGTATTCGAAAATAGGCAGTTTGTTTGTTTTAGGGTGAGCGTAATATCTATGGCTGTAATATGTATGTATGCCTCGTAGTTTAGGAAAATATGAAGGAATATGTTGGATTTGTAGCTATATACGGATAGAAAAATGTGCGTTGAAATTTCTTGCATAAGATGAATAACAAAAGCTTTACATCCGAAGCGCGAGCTTCCGGTATTCCGACCTGTTTCCTTTTTATTCACTGTTATCACAACGGTGGTCAAAACTGAAATGACTCCTTGATTAAATGTAGGAGTATTTATACTTCATTATTTGACACCAACAGCGTCGTGGTTTGATACAGCAAAATCGTAATTAACTTCACTTGCTTGCCAAATCGGCCGTTTCATGTGCAATTATTGTTAACTTTATTTGAACAGATATTGGTATGGAGGGTATTTCGGAGCCTAGGCACCATATAGTGGCAGCTTCTTGATTTTTTTCAGATTTTTCGGTTGGGTTGTTTAGGAGAATGTGTCCGTCCACTACCCACCTTTTTCAACAAATGTCATAAGACCAGCTTCGGAAAGTACTAACCGAGACCTTTCATTTGATACTTCATAGGATTATATTAGATGAAAAGAAATTTACATGGATGGATTTGTGGCAAATGGCAAGTGTGAGTTTGGCTGGGTTCCCAAAAAAATGGTTTCGGAAAAATATTGAGAACTTCTGGAGACCATAATGATTGAACACCGAAAGGAATTATGTCGCGACGACTTTATGTTTCAACAAAAGAACGCGGCAATCCTTAGTTCGAAGAAAGTAAAAGTGTCCTTTAAAAAAAGATACAAATTCGTGAGTGAACCAGATCTTAACCCCTTATAAAAATTCGGGGGAAGCCTTGGGCGGTCTGTATATGTTAACGCAAGTTAAAAAATTTATTAACCCCATGCCCAAACGCATATTTGAAGTAGCTCAGGTAGGTTCAACAAACTTCATCACTTCTGAAAAAAATAATTGTGTACTTTTTTCTTTGCTATTGCTAGTGAATTTATGTGATTTTTCTGACACTTTCCTGTTTATTACAAGATAAAGATAAAATCTGTATTACAAATAAATCGCCAATTTTTATATACAGTAAAATCTCGATTATTTGTATGGTCGAGGGGCTGACGGTTTGGTAGGAATTTTCATGTTACCAATTATCGGAAGATCAAAATAAAAAAAATCAACTCTAAGGACTGGCAAATTTGTACCAATTAGTTGGAAATACGAATAATCGGAATACAAATTATCCGGATTTCACTATATTTAGAGGTAAATAAATATACACAGGCAGTATAACGTCTGCCAGGCTCAATTAGTAGGAATATAACCTTGTTCATAAACCCGTTATTAGATCTGTCGTTTTTTTGGACGACCAATTGCGTTTGGAATAGAGAGGATGGATAGATTGGCGATGACAATTACTTGAATTATCAATTTCCAAAAAGGTTCATTTCGAAAATTTGTTGCCTTTGCATTTTCAGGTTTTTAAGGTTTTGTTTGCAAAACAAATTTTGTTCATCGAATATAGTTATGTGGGGTATCAACTGAAAGGTCTCGATTAGTACTTTTCGAAGCCGGCCTTAGTTTTGAGATTTGTTAGAAAGGCGAAGAGTGGGAGGTGTAGAAAGTGATGATTTCTTTAGCGGGCCCATTCTCAGAAACTACCCAACCGAAAAATTTGAAAAGCTGCCTCTATATGGTGCCCATGCCTCAAACTACTCTCCATATCGATGTCTGTTCAAATTAAGTTAATAATAGTATATTACCATATTTTTGGGAAAGTTGAGTAAAACCCCGCTTAAGTGCTTCCCAGAGTTATAAAAGCTGGCAGTAGTATAGTATATAATATGAAGGTTATTATCCCCAAATCATCAAAATCATACTATTAGTAACAAAGCTACAGTAGCTCAAAGTTGTCTTCACCGTGTAAATTTACAACCCGAAGTACTAAATTTGACATGCTAAATGCATATACATAACGGGCTACCATACGTACAAATAGGATAGTTCTACACTTAAACATACCCACAGAAGAAGCGCCCTGCTTCCGGTTTCCTGACTTGCTTATGTTTACGTGCCCTAGACCCTCTTAAATTAGGAAACGTATTTCGACATATTACGTGTAGGAAAAAGCAATACGAATCTAGAAATGCGTATATGGTTTTTATAAACCACAATATATAGTTGGACTATTTGGATGATTTGGTTCAAGGACTTGCTTAAAAGTAAACCTAACGCCCCTGTAAGGAAATTTTTAAAGGTATACAATGCCTAGATATCATTATATAACAATCAAAATACACTCCATGCTTGCTACTTTGCTCTACACACCTTGTAAGTTAATAAACCTAGCTAAGGAGATATGCAAATATATGCATGTATATTATCTCAATTTCGATTGAAACTCCAAACTTCCTATGTAATAAATTCAATATCACATAACAATCAAAGTAGGAGGAATGAACTTTTTTGATGTTAGCCCGGGGAGCGGTCACAGAGCAAATGGAATGGTGGAATGAATTGCCTTTCTAGAGGGTCAAGTTTATTATTAGTGGTCAGAAATAATGCTGCACGGCGGCCACAATGGGAAGAGATATTGAAAAAATAAAGTTGATGTGGCGGTAGTGATTGCATTGCCGTAAATTGATTGGGACGAAAATGTTTATGTTGATCACAATCTTCGTGTTGACGACCGACCTGGTCTTGTCTTCTGCAAAATTGTATTGACCCAGATCAAGTTATTGAAATTGATAACGTCGGAACTTGAATTTTGAACAGATTGGATGATTCTATGGGAAAATCGTTTAAGCGATGGATGTTTAGTGTTTATGGCGGTTATGGTGACTTGAAGGTTTGGGTTTAGACAAAAGCAGATTTACAAATGGACAGCGTCTAAATACTGATTTTCGGTTAAATGTAAGGTTGATAACGAGAGAGGTGACGAATGTTTTTATGCTTGACTTTGACATTTGAACGTGAGTTACCTTGAAATAGTTAAAAATAATACGTCTGAGGCTTTATGGTGCGCCTATGACAGGAACTGGTGTCGCACTTTTCCATAACATGCGCTCGTTTGCTCGGGCTCATTTACATGTTGAGATTTAGATCTAGATCTGAGTTCTTTTGTAAGACATTTTCGTCTACATATGACGCCAGATTGTATAACAGCGCGTAACTTGTACTTCCTACCACAATGACAGTGTAGGGTGGGCAAAGTTCAAATTAAATTTTTGATTTTGTTTTGTTTTTAAGTGACAAATTGTATATTTCATAGTATAAAAGAGATTATATAACAACTAATTCAATGGTTTTAACAGGTTCTCTTATTATAAGTTAATGTTGATAGACTTATCAAGCTCTCAGTGTGTTTGAGGAAAAGAGTAAAACATGGCAAAAGAACATTGACCTTAGTTCTGTCTAAGTTTATGTAACCCTAAATACTAATTTTATTTTCTGTCTTTTGTTCTACTTTTGTTTTTCACTTTCTGTTTTTTATTTTATTTATTTTTGCAAAAGAATATAATTTGTTTTGTTTCGCGATTTAAAAATAACAGAAAATAATAATAAACATTATAATAGGCGTCGAATTTCTCGATTACCGTATCTTTTTGTTGTATTAACTTTAACTTCTAATAGTTTAATATCAATAATTCAGTAACAATATACAATAACAGAACAACCATACATGATTAACACAGTTTAATATTTACAGTTAACAAAATCAATAAGTTGTCTATGACTGCAGAATTTTTCAGACACTTTATTTTGCCTATTCTTAGGTTATCTATTTGACAAGCATTCATCATCATCATCAACGGCGCAACAACCGGTATCCGGTCTAGGCCTGTCTTAATAAGGAACTCCAGATACTCCGACTTTGCGCAGAGGTCCACCAATTTGATATCCCTAAAAGCTGTCTGGCGTCCTGATCTACGCCATCGCTCCATCTCAGACAGGGTCTGCATAGTCTTCTTTTTCTACCATAGATATTGCCCTTATATACTTTCCGGGCTGGATGATCTTCATCCATACGGATTAAGTGACCCGCCTACCGTAACCTGTTGAGCTGGATTTCATCCACAACCAGATGGCCGTGGTATCGGTACGGAATCGTCCATCCTCATGTAGGGGGCCAAAAATTCTTCGGAGGATGCTTCTCCTTCGAACGCGGGCAACAGTTCGCAGTTATTTTTGCTAAGAACCCAAGTCTCCGAGGAATACATAAGAACTGGCAAGATCAAGGTCGTGTACAGTAAGAGCTTTGACCCTATGGTGAGACGCTTCGAGCGAAACAGTTGTTGTAAGCTGAAATAGGCTCTGTTGGCTGCCAACAACCGTGCGCGGATTTCATCGTCATAGCTCTTATCGGTTGTGATTTTCGACCCTAGATAGGAGAAATTTTCAGCTATCTTCATTGTTTTCGTTTGATCAGTGCGATTCGATGTTGTTCGTTCTTTTGCTTTTGGTTTTGGCGCTGAAGTTGACATCATGTACTTCGTCTTGCCTTCATTAATGTGTAGCCCAAGATCTCGCGCTGCCTGCTCAATCTGAATGAAGGTAGACATCTCGGGTTGTTCTTCCCATGATGTCGATATCGTCAGCGTAGGCCAGTAGTTGGGTCTACTTGAAGAGGATGGTGCCTCCCGCATTTACATCGGAATCGCGAATCACTTTCTTTAGGGCCAGGTTGAAGAGGACGCATGATAGGGCATCCTCTTGTCTTCCACCGTTGTTGATGTTGAATAGTCTTGAGAGTAATCATGCTGCTTTTATCTGGCCTCGCATATTGGTGAGGGTCAGTCTAGTCAGTCTTATCAATTTCGTCGGGATACCGAAATCTCTCATGGCTGTGTACAGTTTTACCCTGGCTATACTATCATAGGCAGCTTTAAAGTTGATGAAAAAATGGTGCAACTGATGGCCATATTCCAACAGTTTTTTCATCGCTTGCCGCAGAGAGAAAATCTGATCTGTTTCTGATTTGGCTGGAGTGAAGCCTCTTTGGTATGGGCCAATTATGTTCTGGGCATATGGGGCTATCCGGCCTAGCAAGATTGAGGAGAATATCTTATAGATTGTACTCAGCAACGTGATACCTCTATAATTGCTGCACTGTGTGATATCCCCCTTTTTATGTATGAGACAGATACATACATACATACTTTGAGCATCAGTCGATGAACCCCTTGGTGTAATTCGTCGCTTCCATATTTAACACATTTGGCTGTAATTCCATCGGCTCCTGGCGACTTATAGTTTTTAAGCCGATGAATTGCACGGACTGTTTCTTCTCTTGGTGGTGGTCCAACTCGCCGATATTTTGGTTGTTGAGCATCGAAACACTCAATCTATCACTCCAATATGCCCATTTTGTCGGAAATCAGATTTCCCTCATTGTGTCGGCAGGATGAGCATCGAGGTGTGTAAGGCTTCATCCTGCTGACTTGTTGGTAAAACTAGCGCGTTCACAGTTTTGTTGGTTCTCCCAGACTTCCTTTATCCGTCTGTGAAGTCGCGTCTCAGGTGGACGGAATTCGTGATTACTCGGTATGCAGCATTCTTCCGCTCCATTTCTAGCTTATATTCATCATCAAACCAGCCGTTCCGACTTTTCTTGCGGCTGGGGCCAAACATGTTTGTGGCCGTATCAATGATAACGTTCTTCAGGTGATTGTGAGAATCATTTGTTGATGCTTTATCTCCAGGATCTCTGTTGATTGCGGTTATAGCGGCATCCATTTCGTGCTTATAGGTGTTGCAGAGGGCTGTGTTGTGAATGGCTTCTGTATTCACTCTCACCTGATTGCCAGAGGGATTGTAGGTGGTGTCCTAATTCGAACTCGGAGCACTATGCCAACGAGATAGTGGTCCGAGTCGATATTGGCGCCCCTGTGTGTTTTGACATTCATCAAGGCTGAGAAATGGCGGCGTTCAATCAGCACGTGATCAATTTGGTTGAAAGTTTTCCCGTCTGGAGAGGCCTATTTCGTAGGATACTGTTAACTGAATAATCCGCAGTCTGTTATCATTGGTATCCCTATGTAAGCTATGGGAACGGACGTATCGCCTGAATATGGGCTCCGTCCCTATTTAACTGTTGAAATCTCCAAGTATGATTTTGATATCATACTTAGGACAGGCTTCGAGGGTCCGCTAACTGCCTCGTAGAAGGCATCCTTTTCTGACTCTACAATCTCCTCTGTAGGTGCCCATAACAGCAGGTTTCATTTTTTAGCTGACTAAGAAACTTACTCCGAGCACATGGTTTACTGGATGGCCGCTATAGTATATGGTGTAGCGGCTCTTCTCCAGGAAACCGGTCCCTGTCCATCGCATCTCTTGCAACGCTGTTACATGAGCCTTATATTGGGACAGGGTATGAGCTAGCTTACATTCGGTCTGTACAGGGAGCGCACGTTCCATGAGAAAATGCGCAAATCGTTAATCCGTTGTCGTTGCCGAGTTCGTCGTTGTAAAATCCATCCTGTCCGAGGCTCCTACCATGCCTTCGTATCATCGGTTTTCCGTGTAGGGTTGTTAGCCCTACCGAACCCGCAGCCTGGAGGAAAAGCATTCAAGTTTCAATTAAACGGTCTAATTAGATTAATGTAGCACATTATTTTGATCCCTCAGCTGAGAAGTGGAGCATGCATGAATTGCGGGCACTTTTTATCTTCATTTTTAATGTCATTAAATTTTAGGTGCTCGTGCGGCGTACGCTTTGGATGTGGCGGAGGTGTTAGATAGATCTTGCATTCACTGGTTATTTGCGATTGGCCCCCTTGTTAGACTTTCAGGGTGGTTGTTGAGCTCCCTGGGGTCTCAATATCTGGAGTTATGTCGTTCCCCTTAATTGCGATTGAGGGGATAGATAAGCATCGCATCCACATCCGCAATAAATTAGTGTCCGAAGAGGAGCGCAGGATTATGCCTACACGATTGGTGCTTACTTTAAAATCATTTTCTATATGAATATGATGGTAATATTCGGTATAATAAACCCTGAAAAATTCAAATCGAAATTCAAAGTAATTTTGAAGTGGTAGCCTTCGAAGCGCCCGTCTCTCTACGGGAGAGTGAATGCCGAACTTGTCATGTGCAGCATATCTGAAAAAAGTATGTTGTTGATTTTGTTAAAATATTGTGCACCCCTTTTATACACTTGTACTTTCCAGTTGAACATAAAGATTGCGAAAATCTATTAAGAGAGAATATTTTCCAAAGGCATAAAAGTCACAGTTTTTACTGAAAATTTTGACTTTTATGTATTAAATTTGAAATTGTTAATAAAATTAGATGTTTAACTAGAACTATTATATAAACTACATGCTTATAATAAATTTTGATTTTTTCGAATAAAAATTAAGGGCGGTAGGTTGAGCACTGAATTGGCATTCCGATTGCGACGTCCTTGAAGCAAATACAAATATTACCGCCGTTCTGGTTTTTCAACAGTAAAACAAAAATTAAATATTTCATTTAAATATACCTAATTAAGATCCTGAAAATTGATTTGTCTTTGGCAGTTTACAGTTTACTCTCTCCTTAAACTCCGAGGACGTACATATATTCAGTGACCTAAATCAGAATTATTTTGGGATTTTATTGGAATTGATTTCATTGCATCAGCTGTTTGGGAAGAACCTTGTATATATCTTCTTTTATCTCATGTAGGCAAATAGATCATCAGCGGAGGTAACAAATGGGACTTTGTATGGCTTGTTACAACCGAATAAGTTGAATCTTCTGTGGATAAATATCGTAAAAATCGTAGGTTTAATTACTGTTTCTTACCGTAATTCATTCAAAACATCCAATTTTCCCCATCTGCACTGACAGAACATTTGCCATAGAATATACTAAACTCGTTCAGGGAAGACTTGGAAATCGGCCCATTTAATCCGAAGATATCGATGGGTTCCCCATTGCCCATCATCAATGCCTTGAAAGTTTGGATTGTATACATATAAAGTATTCTATCTCTCTCTTCTCTCTCTTCTTGAATGAATAGTCGCGAGCCTTATAGCTTAGGTTTATGGAAATAAGTAACTAAATCATACCCTGGAGCCTTTCTAGGGGTGACTTTTTTTTAATGATGCTTTCAACATCTTTCAGGGAAGCTTAGTGTTAATTGGACATGTAGAAGTTCAAATGGCTAGATCGATGGAAGATCGATTGGTTGAAATACTTCTTCCAAGTGCTGCAAATGCTTCGTCCAGAAAGTAGACTGACCAGCTGATGTGTGGTCAAGCCTGGTACTTAAGACTGCCTCATATAATACTTTACCTTTAGGAGAGACTAACCTTGAACTGCAGTGGTTATGTTTTGCATTGAAATCTCGAGCGACGATAAATTTGTTTCCTAAAGTTTTGAAGAACTGAGTAAACTGCCAAGTTATTTTATGTCGCGGGGTATCATCTGCAGGCATAGCGAGGTTGCTTGAATGAAGCTGGCGTTTAATTAAAATTGTTGTCCCGTGTCTGATTTTGGCCCCAGGATGTTTAATATCATAAAAAATATAGCTAGAAACATTGAATTTGTTATTTTTTTCTGATAAGTGAGTTTCCAATCAATTTGTGCTGGCTTAGGCCAATCTTAGGAATCTGTAGCATCATATTTTGGTTCTTTATTAGTTCCTGAATCATGATGTTGATAGTGTTCATGAACTGATTCAGATTATTCGACGGTGGAGCAATAATCGAAGATAGTTCTTGCCTTGAACTCTCAACGACAGGTTCATCCTGGCCTTGGTTATTCACTATATCAGCAAATCATATTCCAGGGCGAGTGGGTGGGGTTGGTAATTTAACGGAGCCAGTGTCATTTGTTGTTGCTCCCATCTTTGAAGAGGCAGCGGGTTTTGCAGTATGGTTTTGTCCACAGTTGCTGCATTTTCTGGCTGTAGCATTTGTTTAATTTTTGGTGCATAGAATTGTTTTATGGAATTCTTTCATGTTGAAAGAGCTGCTAATAAAAGGCTGTGCTATACCTTCAATGCATTCTTAAGAATTGCATATTTCCCAAATGGTTGAAAGAATGCAATAATAACCATGAAATCGTATAGCCTTTGTCCGACAATATCGAAAGTATTCGAACAAATACTATTCCAGAAACTATTGCTAATCCTAGCAGACAGCGATAACCTGATCACCAATTCTGGCTTAGAAAACAGCACAATACAATAGAACAAATCCACCGGATACAACAGTGTTTCTAAAGGTGGCCCAAGCATTCGACAAGATTTGGCACGCAGGTCTTATTATTAGGTTGTTGCATATGAAATGGCCGATTTGGCAATCAAGTGAAGTTAATTGCGATTTTGCTGTGTTAAACCACCATCAGTTGGCGCTGTTGGAATCGGATAACGAAGTATAAATACTCCTTCATTTAATCAAGGAGTCATTTCAGTTTTGGCCATCGTTGTGATAACAGTGAATGAAAAGTAAAGAAGGATGGAAAAGAGCCAAAAACGTATACTTTTTCTGTATGAGTTTAAACTCGGCGACCAGAAACATTAACAGCGCATTTGGAGCTGATACGGTAAGTGAACGAACCACACGGTGGTGGTTCGAAAAATTCGGGTTAGGCGACGTAAACCTTCAAAGTGGACATCCAGGACCATCGATTGATAACGACGAGCTGCGTGTGCTAGGCGAATCCGACACACGTCAGTCTGTAAGAGACATGCAGAGAAACTAAGCGTGCACTATTCGACTTGCACTTGCAACAATTTGGAAAGGTGAAAAAGCTCGACAAATGGGTACCGCAAGCCCTTACGGAGCAAAACATGACGCTTCGAATGGACATTTGCAGTTTTTTACTCTCCCGCAATAGAAGCGATCCCTTTTTGCACAGAATAGTGACATGTGATGAAAAGTGGATATTATGTGACAATCTTCGTCGATCAGCGCAATGGTTAGATGCTGATGAGCCACCGAAGCATATGCCGAAACCGAGCCTCCATCCGAAGAAGGTAATGGTGACTGTTTGGTGGTCTACAGCTGGAGTTATCTACTATTCTTTTTTGGCATGTATACAGAACAATGGTTCAAAAGTTGAACGAATGACAGTGTGAGACTCTGCTTCATCCACCATATTCAGCGGACCTTTCGCCAACCGACTACCACTTTTTTAAGCATTTGCATCATTTTTTGGCGGAAAAACAATTTAGGAACGAAGGGGTTTGCTTTTGAATCTCGTTGGGGGAAGTAGTTTGAATCGACTAGCACCTATTTTGATTAAATAAATAAATTTTTACAAGCTTTTACAGTCGTTTTAAATTTTAATACCAAAACGGCCATTTCATTTGCAACAACCTAATAATAAAATCAAACGTCTACTCTTTGGTTGTTTCCAGGTGAAATTCAAGGATATTCTCAGTGAGCAACATAAGATTAGAGGGGAGTTTATTCGGTTCTTTACTGTACCTTATTTACACGGCCGATTTTCCTGTTGGCGGGTTAAACACCATAGCTATTCACCGTAATCTTAATTTCACACGTAGACCCGAAATTAGCTGTTTTTGCAACTGGAATGGCATCTGAAAGAATAGAAAACTGGCTTCAGATGTGGCGGTTGACTGTTAACGAATCAAAGTGTATACAAGTCACTCTCACTTTGCGAAAAGGAAATTTCCATCAAGTGAAGATCAATGTCGCTCTAACTCAATCGGATCACGTTAAATACCTGGGAATACACCTTGATATCGGTGCTTAAGCCTGTGTGGACTTATGGGATTCAACTATGGGGCTCTGCCAAACATCTAACATCAATCTCCCAGTTTAAAATTCTGAGATATTCTCCACTATCTTTCTTATTTAGGAAAGATATGGATACATGGTGAAATTGTATTCTGTGGAACAGAGTTTTGCAGTCTCCGTCATGTTTGCAGAGTTTTTGTTTCTAATTGTTCCCTGGAGACCTGACATCTTCCCCAGTAAGTGGAAGGAAGGGATGATCATTAACATTCTGAAGATGGGTAGCCGTTGTAGCGACAATTGAAGAGGTATTTATGCGGTGTATTCTGGACTGAGGTAATAACAAATGAAGAACTTCGCCAGATACCCGGGAGCGGCAGTGAACAGATGACACATTGAGAAAAGGGTGACAAATCCGTTGTGGGTTATACCATGGAATGGAACCCACTATCCCAGAAAGATCGGAGAGTGCGTCGCCCTCGACTAAGTGGTAGTGGAAGAAGAGTGCAAGGTTTTCGGAAAACTTTGGGGACGCATAGGTGTGGTTGACGTGCTATATCTCGCATAGGGATTTTTTGGTAACCATATACGTCTGACAGGTTAAATTTCAACAAATAACTGCCAATAGCTGTGAAGTTGGCCTTGCGATCGTTAGTCTTGAACAATTAGCTCTCTATTATCCAATGTCTTAAAGCTCGTTTATCGATATATTCAAACTGCATATGAACGGTTATGAGACTCTTATACTATTTTTTGACGTTTAGATAGTGACCCCTTTTTCGTCAACTAAGCTTGGAATGGACCGTATGTAATTATCACACCTTTTCCCTGTTATATGTGGTAGCACGTAAGAAAAGATAACTGAAAGACAGTTCTATGCAACGTATTGAGGTCTTATTCTGAAAAATTCCGAACCTGAGAAAATGAAGCAAAACGGAATGGATTTTTGTGGAAAATTCAGCGAGGTCACAAACTATTAGACGCTAATATCGGTGAGGCTGGAAAGGTTAGAATCGCTAGTTTAGATTTACCCGCTTACCTAGATTTCCGTCTCAATGATAAAATGAAGTACCTATTATAACAACAGAGAAAACCTTCACATCAATAATCAAGGGCTTTATTATTTCACAATGCTATAATCAACAATATGCTGAGGTACATCTTTCTACAAGAAAAGTAAGTGAAATGTAATTGAACTGATGTTATCAATTATTTATCCAACAGATCGTGTAAGAGTGCAAGCAGACATATGGCCAATTGCCTAGACATTGTAATAAAATGTATGAAAATACTTGAGAAGTTTAGAGCTACCACTCTATTATGATCAACTACACAAGAGTCTAAATAACACGGACCATGAAATCCAAATGGATAATAGGCCCTTCTGTTGCATTAAAGCGTCATTTTCTTAGCAATTGTGATTGTACTTTTTCAAAATTGAGCTGGAACTATTTGGCTCACGCAGCGTCCACTCATACATTTTTTAATAAATCTATTATATGTATATGTAAGTTTTTGAAAGAGTTTCTGCATTTCGAATAATTGCCTGGAAGAAGAGCATATACAAGTCATTACGCATAATAATGCACCAATACCAACCATTCATATCAGTGAGGAGATATGTAGTTCAGTAAAATAGTAGAGTGTACAGAAGAAAAGAACAGGAATGGGTAGACTGAAATCAGCAGTTGCACCGCAGAGCGCGAGTGCAAGCGCTTTAACACAACGGTGAAAAAATTGAAAGATTCAGGTGCTAAGTTTTCAGCTGGGGTGGGTACCATAGCAGAGTTGTGAACATTATGCTTTCATCCGTGAGGACTCACTGCTGTAATTCAGAGAAAGATTTGGCCACTTGCATAAAAGTAGTAGTGGGGCAACTTATGAAACAGTCCATTCGGAGGAGTTACTTAAGATAAGAGGTATGTTTGTACCTCTGGGATATGATATTTTTGTGTAAAATATATGTATTTAAATTAAAAGGAAAATACCGTGCGACAATCGTTGAAAGGAAACCAACTTTTTCTAAACCGCCAAGAACACATATAACATACATAACATAGATACTGCTGTCCAATCGTAATAATATGAAAACTCACTTGCCACGATTGGTCCGAATATCAAACATATGAAGCGTTAACTTGATGCGCTAGTTGGTGGTTTGAGAGTATTTCAGCAACATCGAGATCAGGCGTATGACCGATCAAAATGGGGCAACCGACGAGTCCGACGACCGCGCTTCTGCACGGGACGGCTAAAGAAGAGGATAAGGAAAAAACCTCATTCACCTCTCTTACCAAAGAAAATCGTATTGCATTCTAAAGAACTATTGTGTCCCTTTGATAGTTATAATGTACTCGTTGCCTATAGTATTATACACCGATTAATTCAATTGACAGAAATTTTAGAAAGTTTCCTAATGGTCTTGTAAATTTGATGTAAGGCAATCGAATCCATACTATCCAAGACGCCTTTTTCACAATTTTTCCGCAATTGGTGCAGCTCCCTATTGATCGCGAATGTCCTCATTTTGGATGTAATCATGACGTTTTTCGCCGCTTGTCCAACGCGATATTTTCATCTCCATCACCCTAAAGTGTCGTTCGTTCTGTTTTATAGTTGGCCAACACTGAGAACCTCAAGTGCGACGTGACGAATGACACTTCGGTAAAATCAGTTTTGGAACGCCATTTCATTTAAGTTGCGCTGACGCGTGAATCTATATCATAACGGAGTTCATCATTGACTGAAAGCATTGTTCCGAAATTTTTTAATCGCTCAGTTCTTGGTAGGCAACTGACAATGATAGTGTCTGTTTCATTAAGATCGGTCGCCAAAAAACTTCTATTATACAGATTCTGTCTTCTGAATGAGCCGATTCCGCTTTTGGGCAAGTTGCTGGAGATCAACTATCTTGTGAGACGCTACAGAAACATCATCGGTATAGAGTAGTGTGTAGGCTGTGATGTGATGTGATGGCGTTGGATGTCCCATGAGATAGTGTCCATAACAAGAACAAAGAGGAATGACGAGAGGGCCAGTCCTTGATTAATACCGATAGAGACAAGAAGCGGTTTTATTATACCAGCCACACTTGAAACCTTGCCCTTCGGATGGCGGTAGAGCTACTTAAGCGATGCTTCTCAGGGTATTTCTCCGTGAGTAAACACGCAATGTGTGTTGCTTCCTGATTGGAATTCTTCTAAATTTGCCAATTGGCCCGCGAACCTTCATTTGGATATCCAAAACCAAGTATCTCGTTTGTTGAATCGCTTACCAGGCTTGGTGACCCCGAGAATTGTACAGGCCACTTTCTGGATTGCGCTTTTAGTTTGATTCCACGATTCTTCAACATTCGTAATGATTGGTAATCGCATAAGTGAGATCGCTTCTTTCCTTTTCTCACGAAAGTGCTACCATTTAATCTGCAGCGGGCTCGTGCGTTCCACACGTTTTTTTATCGATAGCTTGATGCATAAGGCTGTAATCAACAGCCAATGTTGAGGTGCAAAGGTCTCATAGGAAACGGTTTTGCAGTTAGTGATGGTGATAAAATATGGTCATGATACAAATCCCTGTCACCAGTAAGATTTCAACTGCATCGTTTCGCATCGCGAATCTAGTTCTAACTCCTGTATAGAGCAGATTTCTAGAAGGTGCCACATTTGTCTAGATGACTTTGAAATTATGGCAGTTAGGGCGTTCATATATTGTATGGGTATGCGTCTAGCTACAAAAAAACCATAAATGAATATTAGTTGTGAATCAAACACAGAATAGTGAAGGTGAAGTACAAGTAAATAACTACATAATCATGGAGATTCAGCTTTGTCATAAAAAAGTGGGTACTAAAAGAATTCAAAGCCCCATTTGCGACCGTAGTAACTTCTTTTGAGTACAGGTGCGTTGGGCTGGTGAAGGAGGACTGCAGCTCGGAGCTTGCTTTGTCTTTTCTTCTCGGTCGCTTTAATTTCTTGTGCTTCCTACAAGTGCCGTCTCCCCGTGTTTGAGGCGGAGAATCAGACCCGAGTCTGCAAATGCGGAGTTTATTTGGTAATATGGCCTTACTGGATGTGATCTCGACCTGATAATTTGCGATAGATTTCCTCGTGGGAGTTTTATGGTAATTGTCATTGCGCCTAAATTACAAGTAGAGCTCCTTATCGGTTCAAAGCGTGGAGTTGCGCCTTAGAGCTCGGGGCCGGACTCATTAGTTCCGGTCGAGGTGTTTGATAGGTCAATGGTATGAATGCTGAGTCTACGTTCAGTATAAACCAGTACCGTTGTGCTAGTCACTGTGGGGATCTGATTGTGCTCGCCAAATCAATCCGCGTACGAAGAGAACTGTGGGATTATGCCTACACGATAGGTTCTCAGGTTAAACCCCCAGGAATTTCATGTGCTTTCTAGAAAACCGATATCACATCTTCCCCGTAAAGCTTGTGACCTTAAAAATTTCTCGGTGTTGGTGGTGATGGTTACTCCCAAACTTCGACGGCACAGTCACCGATTTTTTGTGGAAAAGCGACTGACACGATCTGGAGATAGATGCTGCATTCTCTGAACAAGGCTGTTTAAACGAATTCAAAGAATTATGCACCTTTATACAGGCTCCATTTGAAAAATTTGCCATACATAATTTCTATGCTATTTTAGCATAAGATATAGGGCAGTCTTGCCGGAAAAGCTACCGCTTATATCTAACATACTACTGGCCCCTTGATTAACGGAAATCAACTGTATTTTGGGTATCTATTTCGCTTCAAATCATTAAAGATTGTAGGTAGAACGCTGGCATATTATTATATGTCAGTGTCCTATATTTAGGATTATGTATTAATTAAATGCCAACCTTCACCAAATGATCATCTAAACGCATGTGTGTGTGTGTGTGTATGGTGGGGGAGAAGCTACAGCTTCTGAGCACTCAGGCCGTGTTGGCCCATTGTACTCGCCTCCCCCGTCTAACGGGATATTCCGGATTCGTTAACGTATCGCAGGATTTCCGTTAGTGGATGTGATGCTACCCGTCGCAATTGAAGGACATCGGTACCAAAGATCTGATGCCTGATGCGTCCATAGGCGGGGCATTCACATAGGAAATGCTCCGTAGATTCCGCTTCCTCATTACAGGAGGGACACGTATCATCTTCGGTAATTCCTATTCTGAACATATGCCCAGCTAGTGCATTATGGCCTGTCAGAATGCCCACAATACACCTGCAAGTCCTCCTGCTTTTCGACAGGATAAACTTTGCGGGACGTATGTTGGGTTCTAGCAGGAAAAGTTTGGTGTGTCGAGCAGCATTTAAGCTCTGCCACCTGTCGTTATGGGAAACTTGTTGCCAGTTTTTGAATTGCTGGCTCCGGTCCCGGCATAGGGGAGATTGACCCCTCTTTCGTTAAAGCGTCCGAGATTTCATTTCCCTCTATGCCACAGTGACCAGGTACCCAGAGTAGTTCTACCGTATTGAATCTAGACATAGAGTTCAAACGGTTTCTGCATTCCTGAACGATTTTCGAGGTGATCAAAGGACTGTTCAATGCCCTCAGTGCAGCTTGACTGTCACTGCAGATTGCGATGCGCCTGCCCTTCAACCGCTCGTCAATCACCCAGTTTGCCACCCTTAGGATCGCATAAACTTCGGCTTGAAAAACCGTTGCATATTGTCCCAAAGGAAAAGCCCATTTCTCGTTTTTATTCGAGAGGTAGACTCCGGCTCCAGAACCCTCTTCTGTTTTTGAGCCATCGGTGTAGAAGACTTCCGTATATCCCGCCACGCATTCCTCTGGGTCTTCCCAGTCCTCTCTACGGTTCAGGGTAACTACATATCTTCTACCAAACAGATGTATGGGGACACGAGAATCGGAAGGCATTGTAAGAATTGGATTTAGTCCTCCTAGTAACTCTTCCAATGCTCTGTGCCCCCCACATCCGTTGTTTTCCCATAGATCTAATCGAATTAGCCTATGAGCTGCTCTCATTGCAGTGCTTTGAATAAATATATCCAGGGGCTGCAAATTGAGTAGTGCATTCAGAGCTGCGCCGGATGTCGTGCATATGGCACCAGTGATACCCAGACAAACAGTTCTTTGCAGTGCGTCTAGTTTACGGTGAAAACCTTTTTGTCTCATCTTAACCCACCACACTACGGATGCATATACGAACATCGGCCTAATGATGGTAACGTATATCCACATTACCACATGAGGCCTGAGTCCCCATGTCGAGGCAATGGTCCGTCTGCACAGCCCATAAGCTGTGAGAGCTCGTTTCATCTTTACCTCTACATGTTTGTTCCAAAGAAGTTTTTTATCTAGAGTGACCCCCAGATATTTCACTTCTTCAGAGAGTTGAAGGGTAGTACCCCTCATCTCAGGGAGATAAAGTCCATCCAGTTTTCTCCTTTTTGTGAATAAAACCATTATGGTTTTATTTGGATTAACTGACAAACCATGTCTAAGGTACCAGCTGTCTATCAAATCAACGGCACGCTGTGTGTTCCTACACACCGTTCCAAGATCCCGATCAACAGCAAGTACAGCCACATCATCAGCATAAGCTTGAGCGTGTATTGGCAAATTTTGCAGTTCGCAAAGCAGTGAGTCGATCAGCATACTCCACAGAAGCGGCGAAAACACACCTCCTTGGGGGCAGCCCTTCGTCGCTTCTGTAGTCAGGTAGCGATCGACCCCTACCTCAGCGCACAACAATCTTTGCGTTAGCATAGCATGGATCCACTTAATTAAAGCATCATCAACACCCTACACTCTGGCGGCATCACAAAGTTTTTGAAAAGGCGCACAGTCAAAAGCCCCTTCAATGTCCGCGAACACCCCCATCGCGTACTCACCATTCAAAGTTGCATCCTCTATCTTTGTGACCAAAGAATGAAGAGCAGACTCACAGGACTTTCCACGTTGGTAAGCATGTTGGTTTTCATTAAGTGGGTGTGACCTAAGTGCGTTTCCACGAATGTGACGTTCCACCAGTCTCTCCAAACCTTTCAGGAAGAATGAAGTCAAGCTGATCTGTCTGAAGTTCTTTGGATTAGAATAGTCATCTTTCGCAGGTTTCGGTATGAAAACTACCTTAACCTGCTGCCAAGAAGAAGGCACTTAGCCCAGAGCAAGACATCCTCGAAAAATATTCCTTGGAGGTCGCTCTAAATGCTCCATACCCTCCTTTAGTATTGCCGGATAGATGCCATCCATGCCAGGTGCTTTGAAATGTTCAAAGGACAGTATGGCAGCTCTCACCTTTTCTTGGGTAACAACCGCTTTCGCAGTGTTCCAGTTCCCCTTGCAACGCTTGCGTGTTGAAGGGGTTGCAAGAACCGTCAACTCTCCCCCTACCACTTCTCTCACCCGTTCTCCCGGGTGGTGTACTTCCAGGAGGGTCTGTACTGAGTCCAGTCTGGAGCTCGTGAAAGTACCGACGGGTTTTCTAAGAGAATCCAACTTGGCCGACTCATCCCTTTTGAGGACTTTGCACAGCCTTGAAGTCTCCCTTTCGCCTTCCAGTTCCTCACAGTACGCTCTAAAGGAGTCTCGTTTCGAGCACCTCACCAGCCTCTTATATTCACGTTGTGAGTTCCTGAAATTTAACCAGTCTTCGTCCTTGTTACTTTTGCAAGCACGATTTAGAAGTCGCCTGGTTGATTTCCTGAGTTTTTGCAGTTCTCGGTTCCACCAAGGAACCGTTTTACCGCTTTGGCCTCGGGAAATAGGACGCCTCTTCATAGCACTCTAAGAGTGTGCCGTTCAGAGTTTTCAATTCATCTTCCAGCAGCAAAGGAGTCCTTAGTCGCCTAGGGAACTGTACTTTATTGCCAAGAAGTTCATTGAACTTTGCCCAATCCGTTTTCCTAGGGTTCCGTCTTTGTACTGCAGACTGTTCGCCCGCAATAGTCAGATTGAATTCTAGATATCGGTGATCTGACAGTGAGACCTCGTCTAGCACTCGCCAGAGTGTAATCAACTCTAACAATTTTGGGGTACAGATTGTTAGGTCAATTACTTCGCTTCTTAACGGTCCCACGAACATAGGGGCGCACCCTACGTTTGCAGTCATAAGACCAGCTGAAGTGATGAAATCAAATAGCTTCTCTCCTCTTGGATTGCATTTGCTACTGCCCCAACAAATATGTTGAGCATTCGCATCGCAACATATTAAGAGTTCGAGACTACTTGATTCTGCATACGTCACCAGATCCCTAAGTTCTTGCGTCGGTGGAGGATACAAAGAATCATAGGGTAAATAAGCGGAGGCAACTATGATGTTTTTCCTCTCGCCATTTATTTGGTATTGTATGATGACCGTAGCTAAGTCCTGGGAACAATATTGTCTCAGCATAGTTGCCTCTAACCGTCTTGACATCAGGACGCAAGCTCTCGGTCTTATGGATCTTTCGTCGTAGAAGGTCCTAGCCCCCTTTACTGATCCAATGCCACAGATTCTGTTAAATCGAACCCACGGTTCTTGCACCAGAAAGATATAGGGGAAATCCTGCAGCTTTGTCATTCTCGCTGTCAACAGGTAGGAGGGAGCTTTGGCATGCTGCAGATTGATTTGACCAATCTTTATGTTTTTCGACATAAACTTAGTCTATTGTCGCTAACAGAAGAGTCTGGTGCGTCCAGTGTGGATCTTACCGGGGTTTCCAGTTTATCCCCACCTTCCGCCGGAGATTCCGCTTCCTTGTGTCCGATTTCTCTGGGCGTTACCGCGCCTAGTGGTACAGCCACGTCCATGTCCTCATTCCCAAGGTGCTTCATATTCCTTCGCAGTGCTCTCTTCTGCCGTCGGCTTCGAGCCTTTCCAGGTTCACGGTGTCCGCACCGCTTGGATCCATTTCCACACACCGGCGTTAAACCAGTAGTGTCCACGTCACCAGCTTCCCGTTCTTCCGCTCTTCCTGGTAAGGATGAAGGAGAAGGTTCTGACAGGCAGAATTCAGCCGTAGTCGGATTTCCAGTTTCTCCCAATTTGAAAGTTTCCGTACTTTCCTTTCTGGCTAACTTCGCCGTAGGCACCAAGTGCAAACTTTCCACTGAGTCGGAAAGCATGCCTTCTACAGATTGATCTGTAGGCGAATATGAATGTGGTGAGGCCTCCAAATTCCCCGCCTCGGCCGCGACATGATTGCTCATGGTCGCGGGTGGATTCGAAGTCTGTGACTTCTTACCACCTGGAGAGTTTAAATCCATCGTTTCCATATTCATATTTTTGGACACCCTTAGTGTAGTAGTAAACTACTACAGGCTCCCCCACCACGACAAGGTGGTGTCCGAGGGGGAGATCTAAACGCATAGTAAAAGTAATTACACAAGAAGGGAATCCGGTTTTAATGCTTTTTCTCCTTGAAATTGCTATTGGAATTATCTGAATTGCTATAATTAGGCTGCTGCTAAAATAACATTGAGGTTAATCACTTTATGAATTCTGTATTTTGAGGTTCCTTGCACCACTGCGAATGATTCTTTATTCAATGCCGAAATTATTCTCCTAAAATGCAATTTTTGTCCTGCTAGTCCCACTTTACTATCTTTTGAATCGAATTCGCGTACAAGAGTCGTTGTTCTGGGTAACCTCATTCTATTGTGTTGAAATTCATAGAAAATTGGTTACTCATTTTCACATATATACGTTTATATGGATTTATAATTAAAACATCTGTAGCTCATGAATCACAATGATGACCTTATTATTACTTGGTTTCCTTCATTTGGTTGCGATAACTTTTATCGTTTATTTCATTTAAATGTAAATCAGAATTTTATTAAAACTCTACATGAATGAAACACGGATGAATCTGTTTTTTTGAATGCATATACGCAAATTGTTGTAGTAGCGGAAGGAAATGGATTGGTGTGAATTACGACTTTCTTAACAGCACAGCAGATAGTGTTGCATGATGCAGTTGTTAATTTAATTGATTAATTTTACGAATCCTTGAAGATGTTGATGAGTTTCATAGATGTATACTTAGAAGTAGAGAGTTTTATTTGAAACTTTGGGAGATGTACCATAAAAAATCGAGACAGTGAATACTTTCAAGTGGGTAATGACATTTATGAGAATGAAAGTGAGATTTTCCTGTTAGTTATTAATAACTACTTCCACGGAGGCCTGGAAATTATAGCGAAACCCATATTCCATGGAAGTATTCCAAAGTTATTTAATGGCTTTTATTAATTTTACTTATATTCAATAAATTATAGGTGGATAATATTATCGAATAACGAGCAAATCAAATGTTCACTATGTTATGATAATTTTCACAGATAGCGCAAATCTGCCATAGATTCAAATATTTATTTCTAGGAATACAATCTTAGTCAAACATTACCACTGTGTGGCACTCCTACTAATCCAATTTAGCTTCTGTTTTTAAGACTTGCAGTTTCGTCCAGGGCAGAGGCAACTCGTCAGACGCTGCCTCACTTCTGCGCTGGGAGCAGCGTGATCGAAGTGGTACAAGTATTTGCTCCCATTTATTAATTAAAAAACACGTCATGTTTATGAACTATAATGAACACAAATTCGCCTTCTAAAATTTCAGGTCTAAGCCGGCCGAGGCTAAAATAAAATATTGTTTAAGAATTGAGGGGTTCCTAAGTCTGCCATCCACTTACTGGCGGACCTGACCAGAGGGAAAGCAACATGCTTTTCCGATTGTGATCCACAGAACCCTCTGCCTCTGCCCTGGACGAAACCGCAAGTCTTAAATTTTACATCTTGATTGCTTGCCCAAGGCAACCACAACCGCGAAAGCGTGTTGCTTTCCAATTGGCCCGGTCCGCCATTAAGTGGACTTAGGAATCCTTCAATTCTTAAACAAAATTTTCTATTTTTAAGGTGTTGTGTAGAACAAAACCTTATGTATGAAACAAAACCTTATTAAAATCGGTTTGTCTTTTATCATCATTGGAAATTGGAAAAATTCAAAACCTACTGATGGCTCCTGTCTTCAATTATGTCAGACCGTTACTCACTAAAGCCACTTTCATCCTTTTCCCTTGTCCTCAATTTCCGTTTGACGAGCTATAACTCAGGCCATATTGCACCTACAAAAAATAAAAAAAAATCATTCTTTTTTGCTACTTAATATGCTTTGTTTCTGCTTAATATCATTTTTACATGAAATGCATGATTTTCGAGTTCTTTGTGAAAAGCCGTTGAAAACCATGCATTTTTTCAATGAAAAACATATTTGAATATAAATAACTCGAAAATTACTACTTGTACGAAAAATTTTCACCAAACAACATCCTTAGAATTGACCATTTAATCGATTTCCTTATGTCGTACCCTGACCACAAATTTCATGTCAATCGGTCTTAACTGAAAGAACTCGGAGGTTGAAAGCTGACTGGACTATTAAGCAGTAGTAATTTCATGCGAAAGGGACACTTTGACCTACTATAACTTCACTTATAATAGTAGGATTTCAACCAAACTTTTCAATATGTGACTTCATATCTTCAATTCTATTTTACTGATCTAGGATGAATTTAAAGGGGATTTCCAGTAAAAATTTCCAGTATACTATTATTGACTTTATTTGAGCAGATATCGAAACGAAGAATATTTGGAGGTCTAGATACCACGTGCATGTATAACCAGTTTTTTTCAGTTTTTTTTTCAGCTTTTTCAGTTGGGTAGTTTCTGAGGATGGGTTCTTGAAATAATGTACCTTCGCAAGCAGTTCCAAAATTAATATTTGCATCGAAAAGACCTTTCATGAAGAAAAAAAATTGCACTCTTCTTTTACGAAACCTTAAAAAAGAAGAGTTTTTCATATTTGATCAAACCAAAGTCCACCAGCCCACGAGCAAGTGCCCTACTACATGGCTACGCTCAACAATGCGGCTTTTTTCCTATGTAAATTGTTCAACGTTATCATCTAGCAGCGTCAATATATCAAACGAACGACAGCCCAGAGAAAATTTGCAATATAAACGAGTTTCGCATAAGGAACCCCACTTCATTTAACCCCTTATTCTCGCACTTTCAGCCAATTTAGTTTGCGAGTTTTACTCGTTTCGCTTATTGATTTCACTTATTGATTCACTTAACGTTCATTTAGCGAGCTATCATCAATGTTCACCATCCGTCCGCCTTCTGCTAAAGGCACTTTCTCCGAAATTGTTGCTTCTAGTGGCACGAAATTTGGTGGGAAGGTAGATGCTACAAACTCCCTTACATGCAGTGAGTAACATCATTTTATACTACGTTGAAGGGGATGTACAACTTTTTGTTACCGATTATAGTGAATATATATATGAGACACCAAATGAAAGATTTCGATTAGTGCTTTCCAAAGCTGAAATTTGATGCAAAAGGGGGGAGTGCAGGGGCTGGAAAGTAATCATTTCTTTGATGGGTTCATTCTTCGAAACTACTACTACATAAGAAGCTGCGACTAGACAGGTCCTAGGCTTCAAAATACCTTTGACTGAAAACCCTTCCTAAGTTCATCCTAGAATTGTGGTAATATATGCATATGGTTCGGAATAGAGGATGATATTAGCAACTTTAGTGAAAATCGCACCATTACTAACAAATTTAATGCAATCTGAGAATTTGAAGTTCAGTATCACTCTAAAGTGACATACTAAATAAATAAGCATTACGACCTAATGGGGCAAATGTACACTCAAATATTCTTACAGAGGAAATACAAAAACTTTCAAAGCTGAAGCGCCGAGCTTCCGATTTTAGATAAGTTCATATTTGCCTCTCTTTGTAGTTATATAATAATTCATTTCTGAAAGATGTAAGGTGTGGTCGATGCATCGATTCATCGGCTATCAATTATCTCCAGTTGGTTATCCGTAATTTGACGTTCACATAAGTATAATAATGAGAAGGATATTTAGATGAGTAGGTTACACATTGAATAAAAAAAACAACAATCCGAATGCTGATTCAGCTAAACAATGAAAACAAATTGCCCGATCCATTCATTGTAGTAAAATCATACTAATATGGAGCCAGGCCATACATTCCGGCCACCTTTCGTAATGAAATGTTCCACGGGGTTCACGACTTAACGCATCCAGGCATCAGGACAACAAATCGGCTTGTCATCGAAAAATACTTCTGGCCCTCCATGCATAAGGATGTCAAATCCTGGGCCGGAGAGTGCATCGCATGCCAGAAGTGTGAAGTCTCCAGGCATGTAAGGAAAGAAGTGGCTTCATTCCCCCGCACTAACAAACGGCTCCACACCATACACCTCGACATAGTAGGCCCTTTGCGAGACTTGCTCGGATCCAGGTATTGCCTTACAATCATCGATAGGTTTACGCGGTGGCCTGAGGCAATACCTCTGACGGATATTACGGCGCAATCTTTTGCCGAAGCCCTCTGTCGAGACTGGATACCTCGCTTTGGCGTCCCTGCAGTGATCATCACTGACCAGAGAATGCAGTTCTCGGAGTTAGGCAAACTCCTGGGTTTCAAACGCCAGCGGATTACTGCATACCACCCGCAATCCAATGGGATGCTAGAACGCTAGCACCGGACGCTGAAAGCCGTCATTATTGCACGCGACGATCCGTCCTGGACTCAAGTCTTGCCTCTCGTCCTACTCGGTCTACGAACAACTCGCTGAGAGGAATTTGCTGCCAGCCCCGCGGAGCTGGTATACGGTGAGGACTCAAGGCTCCCAAGTGATCCGGTCTTCGACAAGAGATCGGGTCTCACAGAGTCGGGATTGCTGCGCCTACTGGGGGACAATCTCGGACGCATCAAAGCCACACCTCCCACACGACACTCGTCCGCACCTGCTTGCGCGCCCAAGGAACTGGACACGTGCACGCACGTCCTGGTCAGGATGGATGCCGTCTGGAAGCCGCTACAGCCTCCATATGAAGGCCCGTATCGTGTTCTCGAGCCGGGAGATCATTTCTTCCAGCTCGAGATCGGAGGACACAAAAAGGCGGTTTCCTTATCTAGGCCGAAGCCCGTGTGGGCCCCAAAAACAACGTCACATTCGCTTCGCGGAATGATGAGGAACGCAGTTCCAGGTTCAGTTGCTGAAATCCCTAGGTTTCATTTGGGGGCGGAGTGATGTGGTGCAACAAATTTCGAATGTTGGTAATGCCGCCGGCGCTCTTCGTGGCTTTTTCGAACTCTCCACGAGAGGGGAACGCCAGCGGTGAAAGTTCCGTTGGTTGGGAACAAACGGACCTCAAGAAAAACCAAGTCGCTTCTGCCTCGACCTGCGGGAAGTTTACACACGCACCAAGTGCGAATATTGCGAGCAAGGAGAAATACTCAAAACTACCATTCCGTTGGTGAGAGAAGCGGAATCTCTCGCAAAAGCATTGCTCCACCACCAGGCTGAGGGGTAGGAGACTGTCATTACTTGCGACAATTTCTGACTTTCCAACTACTATTAAAAAGATATGTCTGTCGGACGAGGGCAGTTCACTTTGCCTGTAATTAGCTTCACCCTAAGAGCGTTGTTAGATTAAAAGAATCGGTTAGGGTGTATCTATAGAAATCGAAAGTGAGCGTTCTTTCTTCGATAGCTATGGGTTGGGTTGAAAAATCAATCTCTAGTTTTCGGCACTTTGAATTTTCAAGGAGGCATTCTGGAAGCTCATGTTTCTCCGTTTTCAATACGTTTTGTTTTCTATCTGCTGCTCATTTTTTTCCAATTCTGCAATCTAAATTGGTGCCATTCAGTCTTCCGCTCTCGTCTCTTTCGTATAGCGTCGCGATTCTTTTTTGACATTTGACACTTTGAATTGAAGTTTGACATCCCAATTTCGGTGCAACATGCAGGGCAGCTTATGTCAACACTTCGGTAAAGAAATGTATGGTTTTCTCGAGTTCGAGGCTTGATTTTACCGACATGTTTGTAAGTGTAAAGAAATGCTCTTCCTTTTCATTATCCTATCAGTTTGTTTGATTCGCCAAAGATTGGTTGGTGGTTTGAGAATGTTACGAGATAATCACTCGATATCAAATCGAATTCACGGTTCATCGATATGGTGGTACGAAAGCCTCGAATGCAAGTGCGTGTACTTTCAAACTGCTTAATATAGATGGAAAATATTGGAGTGCAATATGCAGTAGAAATTGAGATAGAATTTTTCCATTCTACTAGATATATGGATATGGCAAGCATGTAGTTCTCAGCAAAATTGTACATAGCGCTTTATACGGTTTTGATGAGAAATATAAAATTTCTATGACCTTTGTCAACAATACCCTTTGTATTGTTGAATCTATCATCGAATATTTTATTTTAAAATTATATTTGTATTTGTATTTGAGTCCCGGATGTACAATGGCGAACATTTGAAAAAATTATATTAACTGATTTTTCTTTGTAATTCCTCAAATGAAAGCGTTCTTTTGTAGGGAAGTTAGTGAAAATATTTAATTGAAATATACATTTTTGAGAACATGGATGGAAATGGAATTTTTTAAATGGCACTTCAATTCTAGAAAAATAGGATTTTTCTCACACTTCTAATGCGTAGTCATCTTTTATGCTTTTATGATTATTTCTTATTATAAAGTATGTAAATGATCATTCTCATCTTATTTTGCGATATCTTTTGCGGCCTACTTTACTTTTTGTGAGCGATTGAACCCTATGAGAAATTCTGCAAATGGTGTGATGTAAGTTTATTTTACCGTGCGTCGTCGATTACATTGTGTAAGGCAGCAAGTGTTTTGGGTTTTAATTTCATTACCTGAACTTTTATAATGTGCTAAATGTTTTGGATGGGTTACATATAGAGGTTGTTTTCAAGAGAGTTTAGCATAGAAATGCCGATTTCTGCTAAATAATCCTTTTCCTGCAAAATAAATGTTTGATTTGATTACTTTTGTGTGCGGTTGGCACCCCCCTCTGAGATTCAATGGTCAATTGTGAAAATCTTTCGTACAAGTAGTAGTTTTCCAGTAATTCATGTTTAAACATGCCGTTTTTTCATCGAAAAAAAAAATATATTTTCTAACGATTTTTCGCAAATAATTCAAAAACCATGCATGTCATGTAGAAATGATATTAAGCAGAAACAAAGCATACTAAATAACAAAAAAAATTAATCTTTTTTTTTTGTACGTGCAATATGGACTGAGTTAATCTCCTTAAACCTAAATTCGTGATGCCTAAAAGAAAAATTAAAATTAGTCACTTAGTAGAAATTGGTGCAAAGTTCTTTGAAGGTGCTTGAGAAGAATTTTAAAATGAATTATGATAGAAGTCAGTGTGACAAATAATAACGGAGTTATGATAAAAATAATGTAATTTTCTGAATTTTTTTATATAAAAATTAATAAAAACAGGATGCCAGACAACTTTTAGGAATATCGAATTAGTGGACCCCGGCGCAAAACCGGGATGTTTGGAGTTCCTTATTAAGGCAGGCCCAGACCGGATACCGGTTGTTGCGCCGTTGATGATGATGAATAAATTCTGAAAATTTGGTGGATAACCAGACGCGAGACATGTTGAACAGCAAATCGATAAATTTTGATGAGCAATGAGTCGCCATCACAAGCGTTCTTTCTCCTGGCATTTATCAACGATGTTGCGAAGGAACGCCAGAAGACCAGCGCAAGGAATTAAATTGGCAGGTGGTCGCCATTGCATTTATGGTCTGGTCAAATATATTAACGGTCGATGAAGATGACGCAGAGCTTAAGAGGAGGAAAGAACATCATCACGGTTCTCAACGGTGTAATATCCGGTGAAATTCGACCTCTTGTGGATGAAATGACTACTCACCGTAATATAAATTGCTTCTCCTAAGAGAAGTGAAATAATATTTCAACGCACTCAAGCGGTACCAGGTCGCTTCTACAGTGTTACTACTTCCCCTCATGCGTAAATTCTAGGAATCTAAGATCCCAGTAGTGGAAGAAGGCAATAATTGGCAAGATTTCAAAAAAGAGCATTAGCTTTCGTTGCATTTACAAAAACAATACGCTGTATCATGGCGAGCTAAAGGCAACAATATTCCCAAGCTTGAAATACTCTCGAACGATAAATTCCCCAAAATGATATCGTGATAGTGTGAGAAGTGGCATTTTCAAACTTCTTGGTCAGTACTGAAAAGCTCGCAGATTATTAGTAAATATCTACTAGTTGTTAGTTTGGTGAATTTACGGCATTTATCAATTTCCCGTTATGTTATCTATAAAATTTTATGTAGTAGCGTTGTTTCAGTTTGTCAAAACTGACAATTATCAATCGTGTAAACCCGATGTAGGACTATTGAAAGTGTAACTTCATGGTTCCTAATTCGTCTTGTGGAAGTTAGGTGGGTGGAGGTAATACCATGTAACTATGCCCTTCCAAAGATTTGGTGCTAATTTGTGATTCCACAGAAATCCTGAAGTGCTTTATTTTGCTTTGACGTTTAACGACTTGTTTGGGATCAGATTACCTTCATTCTTCGCAGACAATTCCTCTAAAAGGACAATCTGGTAATAGACATAATAATTGTTTCTGAGATTTAAGGGATCTCTAAGGCTGAAACAATAATTTCATTAATTTGATAATTTTTTGCACTTTAATAACTTTTTCTTTTTTATTGTGATTTATAATGTGTGAATGGAACGAGGAATTCCAGAACTCGCGAGAAAAATTTGATTGGTAAAGCTAAAAAACTGAAGCTAGCAAATTTAGTTATGAAGCTAATCAGCTTACGCTAACTGTAACTTCGTAGGTAGATCACGATGGTAGTTGTTTCCCAGTAAACACATTATATAATTTCAATTGATTACCAACTTCTTTTCATGTGTCGAAAAGGAAATCTCATTTTTTACTCAACTTTACGTAACTCCATCTCTTGCAAATGGAAATTAAGTAAACTTTATCATTGCCCTTCCCCATTACTGACTCATAAAAGACATTTAATCCAGAAAGAAAGCATTTACTAGTATATTGTCTGTTTAATTACATTTGACCTCTTTGATTTATAACGGATTGGAACGACAGCAATGCAATCCGAAAACTGCATACAACTAGTCGGGAATTGTGTTGTTATTCCGAATTCTTATCACAATAGACTTATCGGTGAACGTAACATTTTATTGCTTGGAAGATGAGCTTAGACTTTCACACAGACCCTACACAGAAAAGTGATTACATGTTCTCATTAACGATTGTGTACATGTACAACTGTATCTACTTGTATAACGTTAAAGGGGCATTAAGTCAGTACAAATTTCAAGTCGCTATTACTGTATGTTCGCCTATCAAAGGCAACCATAACCAACTTAACAGCACTTTTCTGAGCAAAATTGCTTTGAAATACAAAAAAAATATAGATTATTCTTGAAATATATGTAGCAGGAGTGTAGGATATCATGGTTTAATCGAAAACAGAAATATTTCGCTTTCTGTCGAAATTCTTTATTTAGGAGAAAAGGAAATCGAGTGAGTTGAAATACGGAATTGCTGCTGTAACAAGTTTTTGGGTACAATGGATAAAGGCGTCTTTTCCGAATTACCTCGTTTATATGCCAGGAAAAGTTTGATGGATAAATAAGATAGAAGGTGTCTATGGTTCTTTTATATATCCATACGAGCGAATAAAATTTAAAGCGGAATGCGCTTGAAATGCAGTCAGGGTTCTAAGATTTTTTTTTATTGCTAGTCTCAAAAAGAGGATCCAATAAGCGACTGGGCTTTGTATAATTCGCGTTCGAATGTTATAGCGGTTAGAACGCTAGGCCGTCGAAATGTGTAGAAGATGACGATTGCAGAGGCACTTGTATTGTGACTGGACGTCAGACACCAGTTGATTCAGCTTTAAATTATTCAAATTAGGATAATAATTAAGTGTGCTTACTTGGCCACATTGCCTTCTAGAGTACCGTTTGGGTCTTGAAATGAAGTGCTCTAATATGCTTCCAGCCCTAGATTCAAATTGAATTGTCGCACCATCGTTTATTGGATACCTTTTCCCAATGTATTTTTTTCAAATTTCCGATTCCTCATTTGAAGTGGTGGTCTTAAAAACTTTTGACACAATTGCTGACAGCCTTAATGGCTAGATTTTGACTGAGAATTCTGAAATTAATTCTTAATTAAAATTGTACGTGTATGTATCGGTGAGGCAAAGGGTTCTTCGGGACGTAATTATTGTCAACTCAGAATGCTTTTGAAACCCTGATGCATCCACATTGATTACAAAGTGGGCCTATGTTTCTGAGACGACTTTTGATTCAATTCCATCTTTTATTGACTAAGTTATGCACCATACAAGATGGTTGAATTTGATGTTGAACAAATTTGGGAAAAGTCCATTTAATTTTTACTGAACCCTCAAATTTATTTTGCTTGAATTAAATTTTTTCTTTAATTAGCTTACCAAAGATTTGTTTTTCGATTGTAATACAGCCTTTTATGGACTTTCTAACGATCTGTAGTCTTGGCAGCATATAATCAAGATAAATTCGAATTTCACCTATTGCTATTGGCTGCAACATCAACTCCGAATATTTACCGGATATTTAATAAGTAAACGTCGCACAAGAAGTTTAAAAAGGTTTTACATGTGCAAATCAGCACCAAGCTTGTTTCACTAATAGAAACACGCATGTACAGTTCCAATTAAATCACACCCTTCACCAAATTAAATCATGAGCTTTGTGAATGTCGTTACTACAATGTCAAAGTATTTAGCGCAGTTTTTAAATTCCTTATTTTGCAAATGTTCTAGGTGAAGTATTCATTGTGCAAATAAGCTACTTATGATTCGTTTCTTATAAACACAGTAAAAAAATATATTATAGCGGTAATTTTTAAGCCAGAATGAAAGTCGTTTGAAAGGTTTTATGTGAAACCAAGCCTTATTAAAATCGGTTCAATGTCTGTCTGTCCGTCTGTTCGTGTTCCCGTCTGTCTGTCTGTCTCACACCCGATTTATTCGGAAACGGCTGAAACGATTCATGGTGCCTGTTTCATGTGGATCGGCGGTTAAAAATTCAGTTTTATTCAATTTCAATCTGAGGCCGTTTTTCATGAGGCGGGCATTCCATTTTTGGACAAGTTGCTCCAAATCATTTTTGCTATGGGACGCCAGGAAAACATTATCTGCATGAAGCAGTGTCTAGGGCGTTGGACGTTGGATCTTCCGAAGAAGTGGTGAGAGGGTACTTCCTTGATGAACACCGATAGGGACACGAAAAGTTTCTCCAGAAAGTTGAAAGGTTGTACCCCTCATCTCAGGGGGACAAAGCCCATCTCCTTTTTGTGTGTTTGTGGTCTTATTTGGATTAACTGACAGACCATCCCTGAGGCACCAACTGTGTATCAGATCAACAGCACGTTGTATATTTCAACACATCGTTCCAAGATCCCGATCAACAGCAAGCACAGCCAAGTGCCTTCCTACGAATGTGACGCTCAACCAATCTCTCCAAACTTTTCAGCAAGAATCCAGCCCAGCTGATATATCTGAAGTTCTTCGGATTAGAATAGTCATTTTTCCCAGGTTCCGGTATGAAGACTACCTTAACCTTCTGCTAAGAGGTACATAATCCAAATCAAGACTTGCTGTATTTTAAGGACAGTATGGCAGCTCTCAAATGTTCATAGGTAACAACCGCTTTCGCAGTGTTGCAGTTCACCTTGCAACACTTGTGTGTGGAAGGAGTTGCAAGAACGGTCAACTCTGCCCCTATCACTTCTCTCACCAGTTCTCTCGGATCGTTGGAGAGTCTGTACTGATTTCATCCCTTTTAAGGACTTTGGACAGCCTTAAAGTGTCTCGTTCGCTTTCCAGTTCCTCACAGTACGTTTCAGATGAGTCTCGCTTTGAACGCCTAACGAGCCTCTTATATTCACGCTGTGAGTTCCGGAAGTTTAATCAGTCTTCGTTCTTATTACTTTTGCAAGCACGGCTCAGAAGTCGCTTGGTTGATTTCTTGAGTTTTTGCAGTTCCCGGTTTCACCAAGGAACCACTTTACCGCTTTGGCCTTGGGAAATAGAACAAGGCTCTCCATAGCACTTTAAAAGTGCGCAATTCAGAGTTTCAAATTCATCTTCAAGCGCCAAAGGAGTCCTTAGTCGCCTTGCGCTGTACTTTATTGCCAAGAAGTTCATTGAACTTTTTCCAATCCGTTTTCCTGGAATTCCGTCTTTGTATTGCAGACTGTTCGTCCGCAATAGTCAGATTGAATTCTAGGTATCGGTGATCTGACAGTGAGACTTGGTCTAGCACCCGCCAGTGTGTAATTAACTCTAGCACTTTTTAAGTACAGATTATTAGGTTAATTACTTCGCTTCTTCTCGGTCCCACGAATGTGGGGGCGTACCCTACGCTTCCAGTCATGAGATCAGTTGAAGTGATGAAATCAAATAGCTTCTCTCCTCTTGGATTGCATTTGCTACTGCCCCAACAAATATGTTGAGCATTCGCATCGCAACCTATTAAGAGTTCGAGACCACTTGATTGTGCAGACGCTACCAGATCCCTTAGTTCTTGCGCCGGTGGAGAAAGAAGATAGAAAGAATCATCATCATCATTACAACAATCGGTTTCCGGGTTGGACCTGGCTTAATGGGGAACTCCAAATACCTCTGTTTAGCGCTGAGGTCCCCCAATTCACTATTCCTAAAAGCTGTCTAACGGCCTGACCTACGCCATCGCTTCATCTCAGGCAGGATCTGCCTCTTCTCCTTTTGCTATCATAGATATTGCCCTTATAGACTTTCCGGGCTGGATCATCCACACCCATATGGTTTAAGTGACCCGCCCACCGTAACATATTGAGCTGGATTTGATCCAGAACCAGATGGTCATGGTATCGTTCATAGATTTCGTCGTTATGTAGGGCTACCGAATCGTCCATTCTCATGTAGGGGGCCAACAATATTTCGGAGGATTCTTCTCTCGAACAGTTCGCAGGAATACATGAGGACTGGCAAGATTATTGTCGTGTACTGTAAGAACTTTGACCCTATGGTGAACGTTTCGACCGAAACAGTTTTTGTAAGCTGAAAAGGCTCTGTTGGCAGTCAACAACCGCGCTGACCTTGCCACCATGTACTTCGTCTTGCCTTCATTAATGTGCAGCCCAAGATCTCGCTCCGCCTGTTCGATCTGAATGAAGGCAGACTGTACATCTCGTGTTGTTCTTTCCATGATTTCTATATCGTTAGCGTAGACCAGTAGTTGCACTGCGTGATATCTCCTTTTTATGTATGAGACAGATAATGCATCGTTGCCAATCGTCAGGCATTGATTCGCTGTCCCACACCTTGAGCATAAGTTGATGCACCGCTTGGTGTAATCGTTCGCCTATAAATTTAACCAATTCGGATTTAATTCCATCGGGTCCTGGCGACTTATGGTTTTTAAGCCGATGAATTGCACGCACTGTTTCTTCTATACTTGATGGTAGTGGTATTCATCGGTCGTTTTCAGTTGGGACCTCCAACTCGCCGTTATTCTGATTGCTCAGCAGTTCATCAGAGTACTCAAACCATCGTTCCAATATGGCCATTCTGTCGGAAATCCCTCTTTGTCTCAACAGGATGTAGATCGAAGGGTGTAAGGCTTCATCCTGCTGACTTCTTGGTAAAACTTGCGCGCCTGGTGGGGTTGCTCCCTGTACTTTTCGAGTTCACAGACCTTCCAGGCTTCCTTTTTTCGTCTGTGAAATCGCTTCTCCGCTCGCCGGAGTTCGTGATAATTCCGCATTATTTGAGAATGCAACGTTACAAAGTATACAGCTTTTTTCCGTTCCGTAGCTAGCTTACATTCATCGTCAAACCAACCATTCCGATTTTTCTTGCGGCCGAGGCCGAGTATGTTTGTGGCCGTATCAATCAGGTGGTTGTGAAGATCATTTGTTGATGCTCCATCTCCAGGACATCTGCCAGCTGCGGTTATAGCAGCATGCATTTTCCCTTTATAGGTGTTACGGAGGGCTGTGTTGTGAATGGCTTCTGTATTCACCCTCACTTGATTGTCAGAGGAGATTGTAGATGGTGTTGTAATTCGAGCTCGGAGCACTATGCTAACGAGATAGTGATCCGAGTCTATATTGGCCCCTCTATATGTTCTTACATTCATGAAGGCTGAGAGGTGGCGGCGTTCGATCAGCGTGTTGTCAATTTGGTTGAAAGTGGTCCCGGCGTCGCAAACATAGACGTTATATAAGTTTTGTTTCCAATGCCACCCTCTGCTCGCAAACCAAATTTCATGTCAATCGGTCTTGACTGGAAGTGGTGTATAGAAATCGCACCTCTGTTGTGATGGAAATGCAGAAAAGTCTATTGTCACAAGTTCAGATTGTGCTTAACATTTTGATTGGACCTTAATTCTTGAGCCCCTTTGGTTGTCACCATATGTAAACCATATAAGTAGAACGAAATGAAAATCTCCCTGTCTTGTCCATACATTTGCAAATATGACCAGTCAGGGTTAAGCTTCTTAACAGATAACAGACAGCGTTTTCGAAAACATTAAATTCAGCCTACCAGTGTCGTGTTATTGTATAAGACTTTCTTTGTTCTAATTCCATTTGGTTTAGAAAAAAATTAAATTTGCTGTTGTTTGTTCTATTTACAGATTTTCGACAGAATACGAGAGTTGATAAAATGGAACATCGATTTTCCAAGCAATATCAATAGCCAAAGTCTTTTGCGCGAATTAGGTAAGTCGGCAGCGTAATATCACAAAGATGTAAACAAAAACTAGTTCTATACCAAAACAGTTTTTTTGTATTGTCGCGAGGTTATTATTTTTCTACGTAACCTCATTGACACATTCATTTGTATTTATACATAGAGAAGCGTATCGCGTTCCGTTCTACTAAAATGTTTTGATTTAAAATGATTGATAAGTTCAGAATCGACACAGATTCGATTTTTTCCATTTTTTTTTATTAGTAAAACGGTATATATTCTTTACAAAATATACCGATGCATACAAGGAAATGTTGTATCAGACAAGATATGCAGTTGGATGACAGTAATACTGGACTTAGTTATTATATGTTCATATTTAACAGCCAGGTAACTCCTGGAGCAGTGACCATTGTCGAAGTGAAAATAGAATTAGCCAACCTCAGAAATGATTCGATGCCGTTTTCTCTTAAACTAGGTGCCCATTCTGGCATGAGGCTGTCCACGTTATATATTATATTATGCTACTTTAGGGCTCCCGTCAGCATAACTTATAAAGTTGCATAACCGAAACTAGTTTTAGAAAATCTTTTTGATGATATCGGAAAAAAAGTTTAATTTCCGCCGTATTGGTCTGTAAAGATGTGTAATGGCATGGGTAGACAGAGCTTAAACTACTTATGCACATTGTAGGAAGCTATGAAATATCTGGCAAAGGAATTATATTGGTAGTAGTAAGTAGTAGTGTTTAGAAAATAGATCTCCGTGCCTCAATTAAGCCACGGCGAACCTTCAAGAATGGTGTTTTACTTAATAAGGTCCGGAAGTTATCAGATCCAAGTTTCAATTCCTCATATTCACAAAGAGGTAGAGTTGAAAGCAACTTGAAGGCAAATGAAAGCTTGCGATTTGGCTTTCCGTGAGAAAAATCATGCCATAACTTGCGCGGTGTTTTGATTACTTTGACACAGTGCGCAACACCGTTACCTCCTTTTTCTTTCCTGAAAAGCTAGTGGGCAATATGAACAGGCGTCTTCAAACTGTTATAGAAACATGAGGGTAAACTAGATATTGGTAGCACATTAATACTAACTTTATTTTCCTACTATGTACTATTTTTACCAAAGAAAAAGATCGTAAACTTAATTTTGTCGATTTATTATTTTAATTACTTGATTTTTTTTTTCAAGCAAAACTATTATTTTTCAAGGAAAAAGTTATTTTTATTACTTGTTTTTGTTCTACCTCTCTTACATATAAGCAATAAAAACTAATTTTAAAACTGTAAATAAAACAACTCAAAATAATAACAATAAACAAAATCATAAACTTTCATTTGCCGCCTAATGTAAACTTTCATTTGCCGCCTAGTGTACCTATATGAAAAAATTACCTAACACCTTAAGAATGACATACTGAAAGTATTAATTATCATCAACGGCGCAACAACCGGTATCCAGTCTAGGCCTGCTTTAATCAGGAACTCCAGACATCCCGGTTTTGCGTCGAGGTCCACCAATTCGATATCCCTAAAAGCTGTCTGGCGTCCTGACCTACGCCATCGCTCCATCTCAGGCAGGATCTGCTTCGTCTTCTTTTTCTACCATAGATATTGCTCTTATAGACTTTCCGGGCTGGATCATCCTCATCCATACGGATTAAGTGACCCGCCTACCGTAACCTATTGAGCCGGATTTTATCCACAACTTGACGGTCATGGTATCGGGGAAAATATCTAAGTGCTTTATTTTGAATTTTTGCGCAACATATCGAAAACTTCAGACGCGTTTTTCTCGAAACTACACTTTTCAAATTGGTCGAACTCATAACTCGAACAAACCTTGATTGATTGAATTGCAATTTTGACTGTATATTTATTTGTGATTATATTTTGCATGGAAGTACGTAAGATTTTTAAAATACATTGGATAGTTTCTTTTAATCCATCTGCACATACAGATACAGGCAAGGAGGGCAATACTCATGATGATATTGACACTCTTTCTAGGCTATATCCCTAATTACTGATACCAAGGGATAATGTGGTGCGGCAGGATTCGCAGCATTTGAAATTTATTTCAAATGTTGCGAATGCGAACAAATAGATGGCGCGGAACTTGCCACTTTGTAGAGCTCGCCACGGGAGTGGAGGACTAGCGAGGAAAGTGTGCCATGAGTTAGGGGGCAGAAAGAAACACATGAAGGGAGATCGTTCTCTTCTGCCTCTAACGTTTGGATAGTCGGTTATCACGCGGTGCAGTTTTTAATCAATTTAAACTCATTCATTAAAATGAATAAAGTTTTAGTTTGTGCATAGAGTGTATAGACATGATTAGATAATTCTGATCAAGTATTTATGGGTGTTTTCGTTTCTGTTATTTTGGGCAATTTCAAAGCCAGCAATCTGGACAGTCCACGGACCGAGGGATTTGCTGGTACCACCGCAGATCCGGCGATAAAGCGACCAGGTGTACAATCCCTTGTAAATTCACGCCTGCCGCAAAAAAACTACGTCCGCGGGGGGTCCTGGCGACGGCCACCCAGAACGCAGCGCCACGTCGTCTAATAATTTACGACCCCCTCAGCAGGCGCAACTACCTCATCGATATTGGTGCGGAGGTTTCGGTTCTTGCCGTACCTCGGCAACATCAACTTTTCCCACAACCGCTCAAACTGGCGGCAGCAAATTCCTCCCCCATAAACACATACGGGTATAGGCAAGTGGACGTGAGTCTTGGCTTGCGTAGGACGTTTACGTGGCGTTGAGGTTTCACTTCGATAAGAAGTTTGAAACACGTTTGAGTAACAAGGCAAACTGAGAGAGCGTGGCTGTGACATACTAAGCTGTATGTCTGAACTGATTACTTGCTACACCGACAGATCCCTCACAGCAGAGGGAGCGGGTGCCGGTGTCATTGGTCCAAGGAAAATGTACTTCGCGCCAATGGGCAGGTACACTAACATATTGCAGGCGGAAATATACGCAATAGGCAGATGTGCCTTCTTTAAGTTCCAAAGGAGGGGCAGAACATCGTTATTCTAACCGTTAGCCAAGCAGCGATCAAGGCACTTAGGTACAACCAGGTGAACTCTAAACTGGTATAGGAATGCCTTGAGAGGCTGAATACACTCGGCTCGTCCAACAAGGTCTGGATACTCTGGGTTCCAGGCCATGCTGGGTTGGAAAGCAAAGAGGCAGCGGACGAACTAGCCACGAAGGAAGCAAGGACGCCTTTGCACGGGCCAGAATCCTTCTGTCGAATCGGAAACGGTTTCATGGCTATGACACTAAAAAATGATGAGCGGTTGAGGGAACTATACTGGTCGGGCTTACCAGGGATGGAGCAGTTCAGGGTGCTTATTGGGGGATACGAACTAAAGCGCACAAATGATTGCTTAAACCTCACCAGAAAGAACCTCCGAATCATAGTAGGAATTCTAACTGGTCACTGTCGGCTAAACTATCACCTAGAGAAGCTAGGGATATCTACGGACACTGCCTGCATGTTTTGGGCAGAGTATGATGCAACCTCTACACACGTCCTGGGGCAGCGTGTAAGGCAGGTCGAGGCATCTGGGAGAACACTTAATACCCGATGCGAAGTTGAAAGATCTGGAAGTAGGTAACGTATTAAAGTTCCTGACGGTTATAAGCTTGCTTGAGATACTATAATTAATAGGTACACTATAACCAGTAAGAGGGGCACAATAGTTCTTTAAGAATAATAATTATTTTAATAAATAATTTCCTGACGATTTTCGCGGAAATTTTGGTTTTTATTTTTTATAGAGAGAATCTTATGTTACTCCTCTAACTATATATGCGTATAATCGAAAAAAAATTCCTGGTTCATCGTAAATTAAATTATTTACACCTGAACTTGATCGCCGGCAGTCACGATACAATACCTTAAAATTTTCGGAGACAGATGCAAAGGTTTTTTATGCTAAGAGAATCAACCACAGAAAAACATAATATTAAAATCAATAATTTTATTTCTTTCTCATTTTATATTTCATGTCATTGTTTTTTTTTCATTTTCATATGTATATATTTTTAAATCAATGATGATGGATTTTTTAAAATATTTTCCAAAAACTCAGTGGACTAGAATCTATAAAAAAGTAGTCATTAGAACCATCGTGCGTCTAAATATTCTTACATAAGAAATAGTGGTCCATCTTTCAAGCGCCGGTATCCGACTTGTTGTGATATAGCTTATATCATTTAGTCACGTGACGTGACGGTTGTTGAAAAGCGGCATTATTTAATTCCCTTTATTTGAAACTCTTTATAACGATCAATCAATTGCTACCTTTGTTTTCTTTCCCCGAAAGTAATAATTTCTTTCACGGACCCATTTTCAGAAACTACCCAAGTGAAAAATGTGAAGAAAATCAGGAGGCTGTCATTATATGGTGCCTAGACTCCGAAATACCTTCCATACCGATATCTATATTCAAATAAAGTTAATGACAGCATATTACTTAGTAGTAATTGACTGCGAAACCCCCCTTAAGTTCATCGTAGAATTTTATCGCAATTTAGGCCATAACATAGAGCATGATCCTACCAAGTTTCGTGGAAATCGCACTATTATTAAAAAGTTATAATAGGTCAAAGTTGTCGTTTCTGTGCAAATTCAAAACTTTGAGAGTCAGTATCACCCGAAAATGAAAATTCTCATATAATATATGCATATATATATTACGTGCTAGGTATTACTGCGACAAATGTCCACTGAAGTGTTTTTATAAAGGAAATACACAAAATCTTTCATACCTTAAGCGTCCAGCTTCCGGTTTCTAAAGGTGTCTCGTTTCGAGCACTTGGGCCATTTATATTCACACTGAGATTTGGTTTTACCATCCAACGTTTCGATGGATACAACATTTCGAAGTTGATTCAGACTAGTTGTGCATTAATGCATCTCTTTACTTACAGCTGCATATCCCCCTAAAATAGTGTACCAGATTTTTTAAATGGTAGAAAGGCACATTTTATCTTTGGCACTAATAGAAATTAGTCCTTAGATATTTCCGTTGAAGCGATAATCCATATTTTGAACCTGTTCATAAAACAATTCCAAATTTTCGGTTTTTGAGCTGTATTACTGTTACTCGGAATTGGCAACATTTAGGATCAGCTATTTTGTCTTATTAATAGCTTATAGTTGATTAACACAATCGAGACAAGGACCACATTTCACTTTCATTTGTACATGTCGCTTAGTTTCGACTATCACATCAACATGTCAACTGTAGACATTGTAAATCGCATAAGGAAAAAGTGTGTGACCCTTACAACCAGTACCTGTCGATCATCAAGTGGCTATCATTAGATGGGGACTATTCGATTTCGGACAAAAAAAAAATGCAAAGAAACTCGGATTTTTTAGAGAATAATTAAATCAGTCAAGTCGAAATCATCCAGCCTTCAAAAACATTTTTCAGGGTTGGATAGTTCAAAGAACTCTCCGGTGACATATAGTTTGAGACAAACTTTATAGATTATTTGCTGACAACTTCTATTTAAGCAGGTTTTATTCAGAAGGCATTGAATTTTTATTCTATTTAAAAATTCAAGGAATATTTGTAACATAGTAAATAGAAAGTTGAATAAATATAAAATTTGCATTAAAACCGGTGAAGCACGATTTGAGATACAAATTTCGAGAAGATGGTATCTTAATATCTATATATATAATTTAATCTTAGGAGCCAATTCCTTTTTTCGGTCCCGAGATTCATTGTGATTTTTATATTAAATATTCTGTTTTCTTATCTCGTCCTATGAATTATTTTAGCGCAAAGCACTATTTAACGACGTTCTGTATAGCTTCATATCCGACTTGGAATGAAGTATCTTTACAAAGTGAATCTATACATTATTCACAACTATATTTGCCCGCAAATATATAAATAGATCGCCAATTCTATCTCTGGACAGGACAAATTGCCCTTCAATTTATTATTCAGTGAATTGCCCTTCAATTCATATGGCAAGTCAATGTGGTTCGAGAAACGACAACTACTATTAATTACTACAATAAATTACGTTATTTTTGAATCGAAGACCGCACACACCAAAACAGTAGAAGATTCATTGTGAAACAATTATGCAAAGCAAACATATTTCATAGACTGCAAAGTTTGTTGGAAGCATTTCCTTTTTTAGCACACAATGTCATTTCGATAGATAAATATGTACGAAAGCTATGCAATAAATTAATAATACGAAATACAGTAGATATCGAAAGAGTTTATTGTTATTTATTTATTGCGAAATTTGAACTTTTAAATTTATAGGGTAACAAGTATTTTCTGATTTAGAAGAGATCCAATTACTTCGTCTTTTAGAATATATTTTTATGTGTAGACATCTCCTTATTTTTTCTCTCTCAATTTTTGGGTTGAATTTCTCCTTGAATTCTATTTTGCTGAGAACATACACCCTGCATCTAAAGGTTCTTAGACGTATGAAGTCACGAGTCTTTTCTTGCCATTGCATTCTCTCGCTTTGAATTTTGGTGATCGAACCCGTCTTGGCCCACGATGATGAAGATAGGCCTAAGTGAAGTAGGATACTGACTCCTTCCTTTTCAATCAGCAGTGCAGAGTCTTATGTTCCGCCTTTTTGTACTATACTTGTATTTGACGAAAGTTTATCACGTTTGCCTGCCGCCGTCATATTTGCCCGATATTGTCTTTCGTACCGAAAAATCGTATAGGAAAATTATGAAGAGTGGATAAGGTCCGATTTGGCCTTATGGTCCTGGATGCTACATTTACCTGTGCCCCTAGTGACACTGTCCTACTAATGACTCTCTCGATTATCGCTTGAGTTTTAAGCACTAACGTAGCATGCCGTTTTTTATCAAAAAAGCTTCTACACGTAAACCCATTAAATTGACATGTTAATTCAGCACGATGAGTTAGTTTTGCGGATCAGAGGATTCAAAGGCCATCCAGGCCACATTGAAAAAAGTTACACCTTATGGGATTTTGTCGTTAGCCATACTGCACATATGGTACAGATACCAACTTCCTATTGGTAAAGGTTAAGCACTGCGTTCCTAAGCAAGAATAGGAAGGGTAATCCGGTAAGGCTGATAAGTAAAAAAGGTTATATGAAGGAAGTGGCAAATATAAAGAGCAATGAGAGTGTATGTGCGAATTGCTAAAATTTTTTGAACATCGAAATCGACGCAGATGCACGGGACAAAGGCTTAAAAAAACAAGCAGAAAGTTGCGAAGTGGAACAACTTCATATTCTTAGAATTTTTTTGATTTTTCGGTTGAGTAATAATATTATAATTATAATAAGCAAAAGGAAATGTTGCAGCACGCAATGATTTCAGAAGTGTATGTGGCCGCAAAACTGGTCCTGTGAAGGATTAACAGTCAACTTCTCTTCCAATATGACGAGCATCTAAAAAGATTCTTAACCGTATCATATCCGATGAGTTTCCACTCTTGTGGATGAAATGGCTAATCACCGTAGCATGCGGATACAGACTATCCCTCCAAGCGAAAGAGAAATCATTTCGGCCATCAATGCATTCAAACGGAATAAAGTCGTTGGGCTTGACCGTCTCCCCGCAAAGTTATTTATCGCTGCACCTGCAGTTATTTACTGCAGATCTGCTATTTCCACTCCTATGGAAATGTTGGGGATCCGAGCCTTTCCCAGAGAGTGGAAGATAGGGATGATCGGTGAGATTCCGCAAATGGGGACAATCTAAGTTGAATCCGCGTATTCCCTGCCATGACAAAGAAATAATCTTGGAACGTATTAAAGAACATTTGGAAATCTTCATCGGGTTTCTTCGTTCGGGTTTCTCCTGCATTGAACACATCAATACCCTACGGACCATCCTAGAGCAGTGCGCGGACTTTAGATATTCACTGATTTCGCTGTTTGATCTCTCACCGAGTCATGTACCTTGATCAAATGGCTCTGGATTTGGAAAGAGAGGCAAGTAGAGTTGACTAAAGATAGAGAGTCTAACAGGTCATCACACTCTCCTTATCCAATTCAAGTCATCGATCAATTTGTATATCTCTGAAGCGTGGTTTCTGCCGACTATGGCATCGAATTGGATGTTCACCCAACGGATTAACTACCCCAGATCCGCTTTCGCTACCTTGTCTAAAATCTGGAAATGCAGTTATCTCAACATCCAAGATAAAGTTTGAACTGTTGTATATTAGTATTCTTTCTTTGTTGCTATATGGGAGTAGCACATGAAAAGTGACCCCCACTGTTAATAAAAAGCTTAAAACCTTCGTCAACATCCCGTTTGCGCTGTATCATCGGGATATACTGGCCTGATACTATTAAAAGCAAAAAAATTAGTTGGCACATAGGTCTGGCACCCGTATGCGTCGCGATCGGAAAATGGAAGTGACAGTGAATGGGTCACACATTAAGAGGGGTGGCAATTTGCATTGTTGGCTATGCAAAGCAGTAGAATTCACTCTCCCAAGATGGCCGACGGTGATTGATTGCAAAGTGGTCAGTCAAACTGATTACAAATTGAGATCTGCAACCCGCAAATGAACCAAAAGATTAACAAATCTTTTGTTATTCAGATTCACAAAACAAATCATAAATCTACTACTAATCGGGAGTGGTCGATCTGATTGTTTGTGCGGTGTCGATCAATTGAAACCGGACTGACGCTATGATTGCGCTCGAACAATATGCCACCAATGATGAGGCGTTGGAAGCTGCAGATATCCACAAACTTCCCACCATTACCGTTACGGTTATCAAGACTGTCTTTCCCATCTCATGTCCGAGCAAGGTATTTTCGGAGCCCACCTTGGCATTCAAATCACCCATCACGATCACAATATCATCTTTAGGGTACTACTCCTGAATTGCGAATAATTGCTCGTAGAAAGCATCCTTCTCTTGGAAAACTCCCTTGGTGCAGAATACTGCACAATTACGATGCACCTTAAGCTGGACCGGAATCAAAAGTCTGTCAGAACCGGGCTCTTAGAGAGCGCCTTGCGGTAACCATCAAAAACATTCTGACATCAGATCTGCGTCTGAGACCACTTGGCTTTCTAGAGTATAAAAAGATATTGTCATAAGTGTGGCAAAAGCGAGGGCCTAGGACCAGAATGTCCAGCTTATATCGTTGGAATTCCCGCTCGGGTTGGAGAAAGCGAGCATTTTTGGGACCTTTGCTACATAGTCCATTTTCGACAGCCTAAGGTCAGCCCCTGTTCGCGGCGTTGTTGACGTTTCGACAGCAATAAAGTTTCAAAATTTGCGGATTGCTAACCCACAAATTCTGTTTTAGTCGTCGCCAATTTTTGTCTAGGCTTGAAACTGTATTAGAGCACTTCATTCCAAGGCCGTAACAAGCAATAGAAGGCAATATTGTTGGCATCGCGTATGCTTGGGGTTATTATGCTGAAGTGGGTCATAGCCTTATCCACAGCTGAATCGACTGGAATTCGACATCCAATCACGCTATAAATCTCTCTGTCATTTATTAAACTTGAACTGCGACCTCTCCTTGCAACAGCTTAGTTTTCTAACGACTCAGCCATCGAGGCAGACCGCTTAAATTTACAGTAAATTCACGTTATTCATTGCATATATGGGCGTTTTTAGCTTCAGTATCATTACCAAATTTTGTATCAGTAGGTGAATCGTTTTCAAATAAATTGTGTGTGACAGATAGCCAGACGGACAGAGATTGGATCGTTTTGAATTAGGTTTTCATAAGGTTTTGTTGTCCACATGAAAGATGGTTTTGTTTCACAAGCTGATGTTGTAGTTCGAACACGGAGTACCATACCAAGCAGATAGTGATCCCACTATATAATTGCATTCATAAAGGCTGGAAAGTGGCGGCGTTAAATAACAGATGCTCAATTTGGTTGAAAGTAGTCTACGTTTGCTGGTGCATTTCTTTCCATGCAAACCAGGTACTTCCAACGACTATTATGGAATTCATAAGTAACAAAGTTTCTCGCTAGAAGAAGGTTTCACGGTTCCAAGGAGGTTCTTTCGATTACTTTGATACTGCGTGACCTATCGAACATACATGGTCTACAGTTTTGTTCGCGATTCATGGTAGACTTTGAGAGTTGAAGATGCTTGTGTCCACTAGTCCAACGCAACATCTTCGTCTCCCATTATCGCAAGACGCCGTTCATTGCTTTTTAAGGTTTTGTGTAAACACAAAACCTTATTAAAATCGGTTTACTGTCTGTCTGTCTGTCTGTCTGTCCGTCTGTCTGTCTGTCTGTCTGTCTGTCTGTCTGTCCGTCACACGCATTTTTCTCGGAAACGGTTATAGCGATTGACACCAAATTTGGTAGAAAGGTGGGAACTGTGAACGCTCACGCATACAGTGAATTACACCCTTTTACGTCGAATTTAAGGGGGGATCCCCATACATGCAAAAGGGGGGTGTAAAATTTTTTTTCATCAAATATAGTCATGTGGGGTATCAAATTAAAGGCCTCGATTAGTAATTTTCAAAGCCGATCTTAGTTTTGACGTTCGTTGGAGAGGTGGGGAGCACGGGGGGTTGAAAGTGATCATTTCTTTAAGGGGGCCATTCTCAGAAACTACCAAACCGAAAAATCTGAAAAAAATCAGGAGGCTGCCACTATATGGTGCCTGGGCTCCGAAATACCTTCCATGCCGCTATCTCTTTAAATAAAGTTAACAATAGTATATTACTACAATTTTTTTTTAATTGGTTGGAAACCCCCTTAAGTTCATCCTAGTACCATGAAATTTTGCAGTGATGTAGGCTATAATATAGAGCATAATCTCACCAAGTTTGGTGGAAATCGCACTATTACTAACAAAGTTATAATACGTCAATTTTGTTGCTTCTTTGAAAATTGAAGACTATGAATGTCAATATCACCCGAAAGTGGATACTCTCACATAATATATGGATATATTACGTGCTACGTACTAAGAAATACACAAAACCTTTCGTACCTGAAGCGTCCAGCTTCCGGTTTCCCGACTTGTTTATAGTTGGCCAACACTCAGATCCATAGAGTGCGACAGGACGGACGACATTACGGTAAATTTTAGATTTCAGTTGTGGAACGCCACTTCACCCAAGTTGCGTTAATGCGTGAAGCAATTTCATAACGCAGTTCTCTATTGGCTGCTAGCGTTGACCCGAGGTATTTCATGTTTCATTGGAATCGGTCGTCAAAAATTCAGTTTTGTTTAGATTCAATCTGAGACCGTGTTGCATGAGGCGATCATTCCATTTGTGGACAAGTCGCTCAAGATCATTTTTGCTATTAGATGCCAGGAAAATATCCCATGTGACGGTGTCCACAAGAAGAAAAAAGAGGAGTGGTGAGAGGGCGCTTCCTTGATGAACACTGCCATAACCTGTTAAAATGAGATAACTAGATTGTTAATAAAAACTCTAACCCAATATTTCAAAGGAAACTTTGGCATCACTGATAGTCGAAACAAACATTAGAAAGGGACGACCTCGTTAAAATAGATAGGATCTAGTTCAACTATTTGCAGCTATTAATTCAGCAGAGTGAAAATTGGGTTTCTCCAGGGGGTTCAGCATGCGTTGGCAACTTTATTGTTGAGTTCAAGGTGTTGTGTTATTGTAAGAATACTTGCGTTAAGATTGCAAGGCGCCAATCTATTAGTCTTCAAAATTTGAGCTGCGATAGAGTCACAATATTTAGTTATCAGCGGGTCCTGAACGCTACGTAGCAACGATTGTTTACCCCATCGACTAATGTATCAAACTCCCAAGATAACAAGCTTTATGGATGTGTCACCAACAATACGTCGCTTTAGCACTAACTCTCAGCCAACTTTTTTATAAATTCTAGTTTTTTCCATATGCAGCGTTCTAAAACGAAAGAAAGAAATACGTGGCAGAATTTCATTTGGAAAGGAAAGATCCTATAGAACCGATTTTACTGGTGTTTCAAGTCAATAAGTTTCAGTGGCTGATCGCCTAGGAGGCACCCAATGTTGGTCGGGGTTATTTTAGGTTTATATTACATTGTTCTGGGAAATCTCCACTAACGTCACGAATTTGCATACTTGAAATAAAATTGCTTGATTACCCCTATCGCTATAAGCTTATGATTTGCATCACTGTTACCACCCACTGTACAATGCGACCACGCGAAAGCGAAAAAAAATATTGGGATTCCTGCTTGACTAGTAAATCCATAGAGAAGACGTTGACCGAATGAACCTATAAAGTGAGTCCGCAATGCTTCCACTGTACCGTAAGGTTCAGTGTCAACGACCAACCATTGGATAAATATATGAGAACTAATAGCAAATAAAAAGAGAAGTTTTGCGAATCAAGAAAAAAGTTGAAGTTCTGGATTAAGGTTACAATGGGATGGCGTCAACGATGGCGGCGACTGACTAATGTTGGCCAGTAACTCTTCCGCCGCCTGCACCAACGGTTCTCAGTTAATCTTAATGATGGGGATCGTATCTACTTCTACATTCTTTCTCCAATCGTTTCAATGGTGTTGTGTAGAAGGCCAAGGCATGGACTTGGATGTCGCTGTATTAGCATAAAACATATGTTGAGTGACGTGTTGTATGGTGGAAGTGAATTTGGCAAAATGTTGCTTCGAGAACAAGTTTTGCGAAGGTGAATTCCTTCTCAAGGCACAGACGGCTTGAAATTGTAGATCCCACCTGTCTTCTTTACACGGCAGGCATTTATCAGTTATGAGCCAGAAGCAATGATGGAATCACCCATATTTAAATGTCGGTAGGCATGTTGTGCCCACATACATATTTACATTTATTTTTGTTCGAATGGAAACATTGCTTGAATGTTAACAAATCTGAAACGGGTAGTGCTCCACGATTTTATAAATTTCAAAATCTTAATACCAACGATCTGAGGAGACATACAGTGTGAATACCAATAATGTCAGTTATTGCTTCTTTGATTCATGGTCATTTGAGTTGTCCGTGTGAAAAATAGACAATAAAGTCATTTTAAGAACTGTTTTCCTGTAAGTGTCCTGGTTTAGAATGATTAACATTTCCCTTTGATTCTTCCCTATCTGCAGTTGAAGGATCTAATCCTAACTGTATATTTAAATGAGTGGTCAAAGATTTGATGGATCTTGATCTTGCTTCTTTCTTTTCGGATGGATGATGCTAACAATTTTTGTATCTTTTCAAGCAGCTTTTCTCTTGCGAATTTGCGGATTTCTTGTCTTAGATGTATCTTAAATGTTATGAGATACATTGTTGAATAACATTTGATGATGCTATTTGAAACTAGCGAGTTTAGTAACTTCTTTATACGACATTTTCAACTAAATCTTGGTACATAATTGTTAAACACTACTATCAGTTTGTGCGACGTAACTCAACAAACAAAACCGGAAGCTGAGAGCCTGAGGTGTGAATGTTTTTGTGGCTCTCTGATATAATGTTTACTTGAGCAACTTTTGGGTAAGCACATCACCAGAAGTCCAACTACAGAGTATTTGTCTTCATTTTAGCATGATCTCTTTGGGGATAAGGCCTTGGAGTCTACGAATTCTGTATTGGAAGAAACGTTTTTGACCTATTGTAAATCAGCTACTATTTGTATGATAATAACAATGGATGGTGAAACTGCCCAATTTGAACCTAGGCCTCGAAACGTGTGAGAGCACTCTATTTCGAGATCGTAACGCGTTACGTTTAATCGGGGGTCAACTGATATCCGACACTCAATCATTGATACGAAATGTTGTGAAATTTTTCAAGTGCCAGCGAAATCAAATTACAAGGTTTTTAATAGCATCACATTTCCTCAATTGACTTGCGCCGTAAATATCTAAACTGGTCTTCTTTTGGATAGCGGGTGAAACATAGACGAATGAAGACTCAAAAGATGTGCCCTGAAAAGTGGACTAGGCCTCGTTCTGAAAACCTACCCAACTGAAATTTAAGCTTGAAAATGCATTCCATTCCGATATCAGTTGTGCTGAATGTAATGTCGCGTGACGTAGCGTAGAGGCGATCGTACCTTTAGATGTAGAATCCAAACGAATTTAGATATTGACTCGAAAGGAGAAAAGGAGTTACTATTCTATAGGAAACAAATTTTGCGAACGGTAGATTAATCCATGAGAAACAGGTATTTCACTGATTTCTATAGTTGTGTTAAGAGTCCCAAGCTTTTGTGGATCACGACAAAATATTACGATAGTCTTTAAATAGCTAATACTTAACAGTCTTTTTCTTGTTTCAGGTTTTGTGTCCGTCACACTGTGACAGACTTAAAACCTAAATTAGATTTGAGTCCTCAGTTATGTTTTGCAGCGAGTGTCCTCTCTTCTGCCTTTCGCAGTTTATTTTGGATAGATGCGATCATGAAGTTGATCACATCCCAATTCTCTTGTTGTGCTACAATTTTCGCCACCAGATTTTCTGGTACCGGCACCTTCCTAGAGCCTCCTCTAGGTTCCTCCTTTCTCCTACAAATCTCGGACAGTATAAGAATACATGCTCTGAGTTCTCTGGTACTCCATTGCAATTTGGACAATCATGTTAGGTCTCCAATTTAAACCTGTGCAGGTATTGGCGATATCCTCCATATTCCGTGAGAAACTGGGTGATATTATAAATAATCTCACCGTGTCGTCTATCCAACCACTCCTTGATAGCAGGAATGAGCCTGTGAGTCCACCGACCCTTTCCCGAGCGTCCCTACCGCTCTTGCTATTTATTTATGGATCTCTCCCTCTCAGCATTCTCCGTCTGCGATAAGGGAGAAATTGACTTCGCATTGTATATAGTCGCCATCTCATCTGCCAAGATGTCGATTGGCATCATTCCAGAGATGACTAATGCTGCATTATCTGAGACAGTCCTGAAGGCAGAGCTGTCCTCCTGTAGACTGCGCTCAGCTTGTTAGTGTTAACTGACATCCGCAACGCCTCTCTCCAAACTGGGGTCGCATAGAGCATGGTTGAGGTCAGCAACCTGGCTATAAGAAACCTGGAGGTATGCCGTAGCCCTCTCACGTTTGGCATCATCCTCGTCAGGGCCATACTAGCAGTGGATGATTTATCGCAAATATACTGTACGTGTTGCTTATAGCTCAGCTTCCTGTCTATCATCACTCCTAAGTATTTGATGGTCGACTTGGAAGTGATTATATGATTCCCAATTCTAATACAGGCGTAATTTCTCTTCAGGCGCTTAGTGATGAGGACCGCTCCTGTTTTTTCCTTCGCAAGTGTTAGACCAAAGCTCTCTAGCCAACTTTTAACAGCCCTGATTGCCTCACTTGAGTATAACTCATCATCTTCGAGATGCTTTGCGACAACAACCAGCACTATGTCGTCAGCGTAACCCACCACTGCATACGCATTTTTCTCGGAGACAGTTATTGCGATTGACACCAAATTTAGTGGAAAGGTGGGAATACTGAACGCTCACGCACACGATGAGTTACATCTTTTCACGTCGAATTTAAGGGGGGAGAGGGGGGTGTCCCCATACATGCAAAAGGGAGTGTAAATTTTTTTTTATCAAATATTGTCATGTAGGATATCAAATGAAAGGTCTCGATTAAGATTTTCCGAAGCCGGTCTTAGTTTTGACATTTGTTGGAAAGATGGTGAGTGCAGGAGGAAACCACCCAATCGAAAAATCTGAAAAAAAATCAAGAGGCTGTCACTATATAGTGCCTAGGCTCCGAAATACCATACCGATATTCTTTCACATAGAGTTAATAATAGTATTGTATATTACTATAATTTTGTAGTAATTGACGGCAAAACCCCCTTAAGTTCATTCTAGCACCACCAATGCAGTAATATAGATGATCCTACCACTTGGTGGAAATCGCACCATTACCAAAATTATAATAGGTTAGTGTGTCGCTTCTTTGCAAATGCAAGATTTTGAATGTCAGTATCACTTTAAAGTGGATATTTTGACATAATATATGCATATATAACGTACTACGTATTAATGGGACAAATTCATACATATATATTTATAAAAGGAATACAAAAAACCGTTCATACCTGAAGTGTCCAACTTGTTTTATATAGTAAAAGCCTTAATAGTATGGTGAAACCGTGCGCGAATTTCATCGTTATAGCTATTCTCAGTTGCGATTTTCGACCCTAGTTAAGAGAAATTATTAAGTCTCAAAGCTGTCTCTCAAAGCTGGCTCTCTTATCTTTATTATTCTCATTTAGCCAGCGCTATTTGATGCTGTTGGTTCTTTGGTTTTTGGTGCTGACGTTGCTACCATATATTTCGTCTTGCCTCGCGTGGCCTGCTCAAACTGGATGAAGGCAGTTTGTATATTTCTGGTTGTTCTTCCCATAATGTAGTAGTTGGGTGGATTTAAAGAGGATGAGGCCTCTCGCATTTACCTGAATGCCTCCAGAAGGATCCTGTTGCCTTTGTCAGGGTCAGCCTAATTAGTCTTATCCATTTCGTCGCGATACCAAATTTTCTCATGGGCGTGTACAGTTTTACCCTGGCTATGTCATCATAGGCGGCCTTGAAGTTACTGAAAAAATGATGGCCATATCCCAAAAGTTTTTCCATCGCTTCCGCAGAGAGAAAATCTGATCTGTTGCTGATTTGCTTGGAGCGAAGCCTTTTTGGCATGGAGCGATGATTCAGTATCATATGGGTGATTTCTTGGCTTTTAACGGTTTTACCTCGGGGAATAGGGCAAGTCTCTTCAAAGCACTCTAGAAGTATGCTATTCAGAATTTTCAGTTGATTTTTTTTATCGCCAAGGAATTCTTCGTCGCTTGGAGAGCTTCACTTTATTGCAAAAGAGTTAATTGAATTTTGACTGCAGTGTTTTCCTAGAATTCCGTATTTACATTACAGTTTGTTTTTATGAAAGAACGAGTTCTTATGGACCATCCACCACCAGATAATATCCCCCTTTAACTGATCCAAAATCAGGTTTTGTTAATCCGAGCCCATATACGGGAAAGATATCCTGCAAATTAAATTTCGACATAAATGTAGTCCTACGTATTATATGGCGAAAAATCGTCGCTGACTTATCCAGCTTCTTTCAAACTTCTGCTAAGGGTTCCGTGTCACCTTTTTTCATCATCATCATCAACGGCGCAACAACTGGTATCCGATCTAGGCCTGCCTTAATAAGGAACTCCAGACATCCCGGTTTTGCGCCGAGGTCCACCAATTCGATATCCCTAAAAGCTGTCTGGCGTCCTGACCTACGCCATCGCTCCATCTTAGGCAGGGTCTTCCTCAACTTCTTTTTCTACCATAGATATTGCCCTTATGGACTTTCCCGATGGGATCATCCTCATCCATACGGATTAAGTGATCCGCCCACCGTAACCTATTGAGCCGGATTTATCCACAACCGGACGGTCATGGTAACAAGTAACATTTAACAATAGACAAATTCATAAAAAAGTTGAATATAAGAAATTATATTGAGGGGAATGTAAGGTATGATGCTACACTGCTATTTTATTACCGCCAAAACGACAGAAAAATAGATTAAATCCTGGGTAATTTACTCGAAAACGGCTGAACTGATTGTCACAAAATTTGGTGAGAATGTGTAGTCTGTGAATCCATTTACATTTAGCAAGTGGCGCCATTTTGTGTTGGGTATGAAGGAGGGCCTCCCATACATGCGAAAGGGGTGTGTAAAATTTTTTTTCACGGTATATGGTCTTGTGGAGTATCAACAAAAAGGGCTCGAATAGTACTTTTCGAAAACCATACTATTGGGAGAAACATAGGAGACTAAGGGCTCAAAATGTGACCCCAAAAACTGAAGCAGGTCTCGTTTTCGGAATCTAAAATCTGATAAAAAAATCACAGTGATGCGCCTATACAAAATCTGAGCTTCAAAATACACCTCGTTTCAATATCTGCACAAATAAAGTTAATAATAGTATATTACAATATTTTAGAAATTTACCCGAAAACCCCCCTTAAGTTCATTCTAAAAGTATAAAATTTAGTACCAGCATCGGCCTTAATATAGGACATAATTCCTGAACGCAAACCAACGGTTATTAACAAAGCTATAGAGGTTCAAAGTTTCGCATTTCAGGTAAATTTATTGCACTCTCAGAGGTGTATGACGTTATCATCATATAAAATGAACTTACCTGAATGGCGGGGTCCATGAGGTCATTTTCGTTTTTCTTTTTTAGTTGCTTTTAGTTATTTGAATGTCAGTATCAATTACTGGTGACAGGCATGTGTATGTATATCTATGTGCTAATGGAGTTTTCGAGTAGTGTTCAATAAGTTGGACATGTTCGTAGGTATGTAACACATGCTTTCGCGCATAGAGTGAAAGTGCGTTAGATCAATTAGATGGAATTTTTGTTTATCTAGGATGAACACAATATTTACATACACCTTTGATATATATTGTGCGTACATGTGTATCATGTTGTTTGGCAAAATATGCACTGCCTCTGCTCTGGACGAAACTGTCAGTCAAGTTTTTCGTTCCTTTTTAAAGAATGCACTACTTTATATTCTTAGCTATGTGGTAATGGAAAATGTGCCTGCAACATAAGATGAACACGAAGCTTGTTTATATTTTATTGATCTCAGAAAAATATGTTGTTTTGTTTAAGTTCAGAGCCTAATTAAACCTAACAGGGTATTTGCTTTTGTTTATCCTTTATTTTTTTAACTATTTGAAGTACTCATTTAAAGATACTGAAAACTGAAGACTGTAAGTAATAAGTAAATATGTGGTTAAAGATCTATGATAAAGTTGCAAAAATTTTCACGTACCGACAGGAGTTCAAATTATTCAATTCATTTGCATGAATTTTTGTTATCCTGCTTTTCGTTTCCAGTGTTCTTTCTCTGCAAGAGAACCTAAATTAGGATCTCGTCATTCAGTTGACTGAGTTTAGGCAACAGCAGCTGGTGGCAATATAGCATACCATAGGATATCCACACAGTCACATTTAAAACAGATACAGTCTGTTACATAAGAGCGTGGTCACTGTTGCACGTAGATAAAAAATCAGAGCGTCCTGTTTCTTTTTCTATGACATTGAGGGCACCTCAGTCCTTCATGCTTTTTGTAAAAAGTCAGCTCTCTGTCAAATCTAGCCTTCAATTGAGTAGTTTTTCGAAATGAGTGCTGTTTACGCCTCTCGCTTTGAGGCAATTTTTATATGTTTGCATGAAAAAGGACCCAAATTAACGCAAACTGCTGCTGCGAAATATATGGGAAAGTCGAAGCAGTTCGTTAGCAAGTGGATAAATCGCTATAAAAAGGTCGGTAACGTTGATGATTTTCCTGATCGCGGAAGTGCAAGCAGTCTCAAAAAAAGACGAAAAAAAGATTCTCGCATTGTTCTCGAAAGATCCAACTTTGACTTTACGTAGAGCTGCTGTGAAATTGAAAGCAAAAGGTGTTGACATATCTTACGGAACGATTCGCAGGCACCTGCTTGCCAATAAACTAAAATATCGCAGTACTTTGGAAAAACCAATGTTGAGTGCAAAACACGTTGAAAAACGAATGGAATGGGCGAAGGAAAACTTGGACCGCGATTGGAGCAACGTAATTTTTTCTGATGAATCCTCCTTCTGGGCATTTCCGAGCATCAAACACGCCTGGACAACCTCCACCAGTAGGATGCTTCAACGGACTGTTAAACACCCCGTCAAGGTCCATGTTTGGGGGTGCTTCTCAAACAAAGGTTTCGGTACTTTGTTCTTATTTACCGAGAATTTAAATGTCGAAAAAATGAATAAAATATATCAAAAGGCTTTGTTACCATCTGCTAAGCAATGGTATATCAAGAAAAATGAAAGCTGGATCCTTCAAAAGGACAACGATCCGAAACATCGGAGTCGAGCGTGTAGCGACTGGAAGGCGCAAAACGGAGTTGTCACTTCAGATTGGCCATCTCAGTCACCGGATGCAAATCCCATGGAAAATGTGTGGGCTCTGATGAAAATGCAACTTCGCAGACGCACGCCATGTAATTTAGATCAACTTTCTCGACAAATTCGGAAAATTTGGAGGTCTTTTCCGGTAGAATATGCAGAAAAACTAGTGGAAATTATGCCCCGACGTGCCAGGCCATAATTGACAATGCAGAAGATTGGACTTGCTACTGAGGTATTTGCATTGAGTATTGACGACCAAATTATCAATAAATTTGCGAATTTTCGAAAAATCAATTGTTGTTATTGTTTAACAGTGACCACGCTCTTATGTAACAGACTGTACTCAAAACCGAAGACTGTAAGTAATAAGTAAATATGTGATTAAAGATCTATGATAAAGTTGACATAAATTTGATTTGGATTTTAAACAGGGGTTATTTTTTTAAAATATGCAGATTTGCCCGCATAGCTTTATATGAAATACTATTTATTTGCCTTTTTCTCATTGAGGTCATTTTGGGCCCACGATACTAACAACGTGACTAAACATATCGACACGAGTTAAGCATTAATATTGAATAAGCTTCCCATCGCTCTTGATTACTAAGTTAGTACGTGCTGGCAAGCTAGAAATAAGATTCTTGATCGTTTAACGCTCACCCTTGGTCAGGACATCCTTGACTGCCCTTTCCAACTGTTCAATGTTGGAAAAATGGCAGCAATTGTCGTAAATGTCCTAAACCGTAATGTCTAATAGTTTTTCTATTAGGTTTACGAGTAAGCTAGGAAAACATGCAGGTCAATCTATAAGCAGTAAGCCGGTCTTTTGACACATTGGCGCGACATATTAAGTGGCGAAATCGCCTCAAATATGGCAACAAGTTATGGCTCGGAATTTCTTGGTAGTCTTCGGAATTGATTTAGGACTCGGTGATCGCAGGAAACCCCGTCGATATTGACTTACCAAGTGCCGAAAACGCTGCTCAAATCATAACAGATCCCTGACTGAATTTGGATATCGCAAAATAGCCCGGCTCTTTCCTCAAATCATGCCAATAACTGGTAAATCCACCTGGAACGCGAATGAAGGGTACACAGTAGAATTTGTTTTACCTTATCCCATCCATGCGTCGGCATCTGATTTTGAAATTTGGCCTAATTTCATAATATTTCGACTTGAACATTCGTGCTCTAAGCTTTCGCATGTAATGGCAGTTTTTGAGAGTTGTCCAAACAGTCGGCATAATTCCAAAATCTGCGCAATAAAGTCAAAACAACAAAACAACAAAAATCATTTAGATGATGGACAATTTGAAACAAATGAATTCTGTGGGTGATATAATGAACTGATTTAAATAAAAACTCATTCGGGATAAATTCGTTATCTATGCAAGTACTTCCAGAACAAATTTCAAAGCAATTTACAGTTTCCTACACTTGTTGCTCGAATAAAAATGCAGTGCTTCTATCATTTGTGAACGCACTGTATCTATTACTTCTGCTATGCGTGTATATCCCTTAACACCCGGCAGGGTATTGAGCAAATCTAATGTTAAAATTTTACTTTTCTTTCGTAAGGAAGCAGGGCTGGAACTTTAAGCTTATAATTTGATCAATTGATTTTATTCTAATGGTGACGTAAAGTGATTGAGTCACACAGAAGCATCAATAGAAAGCTACAGTGAAAGTAAAAGTAGCTTACTCGTGTAAGAAGAATAGGTAACTCACACAAAAGAGTGTAATTACCTACGAGTATGAACAATGGCTTCAGGTTCTACACATGGTTCTGCTCCACGGAATTATGGTCAACTTTTCTACTTTGACGCATCGTGTTCGTCTCCAGTTCAGCTAGTTAACATGGGAAGACGGTAAGAGTCTCGACTAACAGTGGGCGCGATATTGGGTACTATGAAAATCAAGAGTTGGCCAGCTGCGTGCAGATGTCGCTATGACGACATGCGTTCCACAATACATCCCACATGCTATGGTGGAGTCCGATTGGAACTGTTACCTCATGTTATCTTTACTTTTGCATTTGCCCCGGTCGCACGTCATCGCCTTTGTCATGGAAAAAGCTTCGGGGGAGCCAGCGATGGGTTCGTTGACCTTCGATGTGACGTTTGTTTGCGCCGCTTTGCGGGTGCCTATGTGCGGCTCGCCCTGTCGTCACTGCCGACAGCGAGTGTACACAGTCGTGTGAATGGCATGCTTTGCATGGATAACTCCCTTCGGCCAGGGGGAACAATAATTCGCCGCGAGGTTTGTTCTCCGTTCAGTAAATTGATAAGTAGAGTCTGTGACTGGTGTGTGGGTATCCGGCGTTGCCAATCGAAATTAGCAGAGCAATTACGCGCTGCTGACTTTCTGTGTGGTTTCTTTGGAGTTGTGGTTCGCTTCTGGGCCTGATTTTTACTTTCAGTAATAACAATACACTTCAGAGGAGTCCGGATCAATAGGTTTGCACATCCACCCGCTTTCCACCGCCATAGCACGGCAAATAGGGAGAAACTTGTGTTTGGCGCAGACGTCACCACGCAGCTTCTCCAAAGTTTAAGGAAATCATGGAACCACTTGATTTAATTCATTTTTATTGCCCAGACCCTCTTGTTATATTGGTCAAGATTTCCTGCCTCTTCACTAATGAAAATGAACTCTGTCGAGTTGGTGGAATTTCTGTTACTACACAAAAATTCAAGGATATTTCAGTGGATTTCCTGTTGCCGGTTAGAATAAGATTTATGACCTTAATCGGGAAATTGAATAGTGTTTTTTATGGGAAATTTAAAATAATAATAATGAAGTCATTGCAGACTCCTAAAACAGTGTGAAGGTTGAATTTTCAACCCCATTCTCGTAGAAAATATGAAGATTATCGAGGGAGAAGCGGAAAGTTCCCTTTCCTTAACTTCGTTGGAAAATTGCGGTGATAAGCCCCTTCTTTATGGCGCCTCCTCCGGGAGTGGGGTTAAAAACTGAAACTTTACTGAACACACATCATCAACTACAGTTAGATTAGAAATAGGGAGGGGGCATAGTTCCAAAGGCCAAAATAGCTCATTGTATTACTGGAGCCACCTCGCCTTCTCTTGTTTTTCACGCTCTAGCAACACCAGATACCAATACAAATATTTTCACGTATCGACAGGGGTTCAGGTTACTCAATTCATTTGCATGAATCTTTGTTATCCTGCTTTTTAGAAAGATCTTGAACGACGTTGGTAAGGCTACCTGCCTTTTGGTTTCCAGTGTTCTTTCTGTGCAAGAGGACCTAGATTAGGATCGTGTCATTCAGTTGACTGAATTTAGGCAATAGCAGCTGGTGGCAATATAGTATATAGAGTATATAGATATCCACACAGTCATTTCCTTTGTAAGTTTTTTTTTTGTATTATTTGATTTTCAATGAGACTATGCTTGTTTAATTATCACAACTGTTAATGCTACGCAAGTTCACTGCTGTTAACGTCGCCTTATTATCGGCAAGTACTTTGGCACAAAACTTGACTGCCACTTTCAGTTTCTTTTCCTGTTAAGGGGGTCATCCCGTGTGTCGGATTCGCGGAATCGAATTCTTTTTAGCATTAGTTATATCTAGATATATTGTAGAATATACGCGCAAAGTTATTTTTTGATATTCGGAGTCGTTCGGAAATTATAGTGTTAAACACGTGATAAGTAACATGCCAGATTTATGTCGATCGCCGTAATAAAGCTCGTATTTATCGATTCGAATGACTTCGCTAAAAGGACAAAAATTGAAGCCAAGGCTGTACATGGGTTTCTCGAAGAAACCTAAGGTTTATGGATTAGGTATAGCAGATTAATGGTCAGTTAAGGTTTTATGGCTAAAAATCACATTCTACTTTTTAAATGCGTTTTTCTCGAAACTGCATGTTGAAAATCGGCTGCCACCATAGCCCAAAATCTATCCAAAGGAATTCTTTGAAATTTTCACGACTTATTCAGAGCATATTTCTACGGTCCGCAAACTGGGATAATTGCGATTCATTCAATAGTTGTTTTTTATTCATTGAAGAAGCCGTGAAAAAACACCAAAATTCACAAAAAACGGGCCCAAAAATTTAGCTTTTAATATTTTTAAATAATCCTAGTTTGCGGACCGTAGTTAGGTCTGTACGTTAAAATGCCGTTTACTTTTTTTCCTTAAGATGATCACAGCGCCCTCTAGCGTGTCAGCAAACAACACTTTTTTGGAGATGGGTATATAAATTGCCTATCTATATATCGTGAAAAATTCGTATTTGTATTTTTATCCAGTTCTTCACAAAAAATGTCTAAATGCCTAAATGTCCCTTAATAGAGTGTCGTATATCTCCGCTTGAAATTTATCCTTTACTTTCTAAATGAGTTGAGGCAGTTTTATTTTTGAATTTTCCGAAAATATCTGTCTATGTAGATTGCGATGTCATGTATGACTATGAAAGAGCCGAATCTTTCGAAAACCAAAAAAAAAAATACTAAAATATCTAATTGTCGCCAGGCATCCAGGTGTTATGATACTCACCAAAGGATTTCCAAATAGATGCATGGTTATACGAATGCTCTCCTTTCCAGTGGTATCCAGTCTATGTGGGTCGTTATTTACTTTCTACTTCGCGTCCAGAAAGGAATTCCGTTTGAGGCTAACTGGAAGTGAAACTGGCGGTGTAGTCTTCACCGTTCTAATCATACGTAAGGAACCATTGAAACAACTTGAGGAGTGCATTGGCCTGCCGCCAATTAAGTGGTATCAATTTCATGAGGAAAGAGAAGAAGTAATCTTATGCGATTGCCGGCTCTTGTGAACCTCGAAAAAAGCGTGCAATCAAGCTACAAATATAATTTACAACGCGGTCCATGCAATCCTCGGGGTTATCAAGTTTGGTAAATGGTTCATTGCCTTTGTAATTACGATTCTCAAATAAATGCCTATGAGAAGAAACGTCTCCATCATAAGTTTTTCGTCGATAAAACACTGGCCAATTTGAAAGTTTACAAGAATGCCAAGCAAAGGATGCTCCTTTTTAGTTGGTGGTTGATTTACATTTTCTATCTGATTCTTAGGACTGCTGGCGAAGGAAATCGCTCTCCTCGTTAGTAAGCAAGAGCTCCTCTAAAATGAATGCCCGCACGAAGTTTTGTAGTACTAGATGCCGCAGCAGCCAAGTTTCATACTACTAAAGTATTACTGTAGATAAATATCCACGGCCAAAAGCTGCTTCTCAAGACCGCCAGTATTTGGTTTCTAAAGCCCTGCATCAAATTTATCCTATCCATTTCAACCTCTTTATTGTATTTTTTGGATATCCTCCTCTTAGTTATTTTATTTCACGGGTGGTTGTTTTGCTGTCATCTACCCGGCATGCGTAAAAGCCTGCTTGTGCGCTCATATGAACACTGGTCCCTTGTCTTCATGACAGATGGTCTGTTAATTCCCTTCAGAAAATTTATGCAAACCCGTTATGGGGATAGACTGCAGGTTCTCCTATCACATATCACAAATATTTGGCTGCGTGAAGTATATGCGAATCCTTTAACGAAATCGGAAGTATAAACTGTGATGTTCCCTGAATAATTATTACCGTAAAACATTTATTTTATCTACTTCTTTACTCTCAATTAGAGTCGACTTCACCTGCTTGTGCAGAGAATCCTTTGAACTCTAAACTGCACTCCTAAGATACTGATAAGCAGAGCTTATAGTGAACATATCCAATAGGGTGCTTCAAGCGGTTTGTTTCTCGAATATTACCTTGGAGAGTAATGATTTCGTAGATTTGCCTTTCTGATGGATGTGCCTAGCTGCCTAGAATGAAGTGGATATCCCTTATGAACCGATCGATTAGTCCTCGCAGTCAGTTACTTGAAGACTTTTTGCTTCAATGGGGGTGGGTTTCTAAGTTTTGGGATTAACGTCATTTTCACATTTTGCCAAGTTGTTGGAAAGTCGCCATATTATACATGGCATGCAGCCGCTAACCCGCAGATTTGTATCTTCAGAAGGAGTTAAATATCTACTTAAACCGTTCAATTGACATAATTTTGCATGTCAAGAATTTGGGTTCAGAGATTCCCTATATACTGTCACAAAAATGTAGGTCGAGTAGATGATCTTTTTTATTCATCACATATCCCTCCGTATCTCCGTGCTGCAAGGCCAGGTTGCTGAGTTGATGAACATTCTCTTGAATTTATTAGTTGTCTTAACTGAGTCAGTCCTCCCAAGAGTGTCTTCAAGTTTATTTTTTAACCGATTTTGTTTGTCTTCAACGTTTCCTAAGCTCCCTAATGATGAATTCGGTTTTCGGTTGACTTCGTCTTCATGGATTAAGGATTACTATTTCTGTTTTGGCAATTTCGAGTTGCGCCATATGTTTTTCATTTTGCATTCATCAAAGTTGATTTTTGTTTTACAAACATGAGAACTTGTTGTTTTGCTCCAGCCATGTTAGAATTAGCTCAAGACTAACACCCTAATTTCATTACCAACAATTCCTTGTTTTTAGATGAGGCATATAAATGTCTCCCTTTAATTGACCTGAGGGTAAATGAGTCCCAAATCGCTTTATAATGCTGCAGATATAATTATAACACTCTACATTTAAGAGAAGATGCGGTAGAGAGCGCATTCTCTTAACTTGCATCAGTTGGCAACTGTAGTGAGATTTGATCACTCGTTTGGTCCTAAGCGCTTTTTGCTAAGCCGGTAATTAGGAAGACGTTCAGTGTAGCAACTCTACCCTTCAGTGCATCACCTTACAGTATCCGGAATATAGATATGCGATTCCTCTGAACTATTATAAAAGCTGCTTTAGAGTTTAATCCCAGTAAGCTCTTTACCCGGAAACCAAAATAAATATTTTTTGGTCAGTGATTCTTTTTTTAAATCGGCGACGTTGCTCCCTTCTTCACATCATTGACGCAGATAAATGTTTGAGCCACTGATTCGTGTTCTCGTCAGCGAAGTTTAACTATAGGATGGTTCGGCACGCCAATCGAGCAAATCTCAATACCCTACAATAAAGTACTTCTGCTCAGGTCGTGATCGTCTCGATTAGTATCCTTTTGTTCTTGAGGTTTCATAACCGCCTTTCGTGGCCTTGATTTCAAAGGGGAAAGAAGCCCGACGAAGCCAATTGAAACTAAGGGTGCCTGTTACTTAGAATTCACCCTTTATGGACATTTATTAACCACTGTGAGCACTCAGTCTTTAACTCCACTTTGGATCTTTTCCTCAAATTATCCGTTTATCGTAGCTCCCTAATAGGCTTTTCCATTTTAGTAGTGAGGTCATATGGTCTAAATCTGGCTCGCTAATTATCTTGCTCTTAAGCTTAATCTGGATGAAGTCCAGAAGCTCTCAAAAATAACAAATCCCTCTGCCACCAGTGAGATTTGAACCGCTACCTTCCGCTACGACAGCCCAGCGCTCTACCAGTGATATTTTTCACTCTCACTTGATTGTCAGAGGGGATTATAGGTGGTGTCGTAATTCGAGTTCGGAGCAATATGCTCCCCCTATATGTTCTGACATTCGTCAAGGCGTTCAATCAGCACGTGGTCAATTTGGTTGAAAGTGTTCCCGTCTGGAGAGGCCCACGTATGTTTGGGGGGCCGCTTTCCACGCAAACCAGCTACTTCCAAATTTTTCTTGCTAAAAACCCAAGTCTCCGAGGAATACATAAGGACTGGAAAGATCATTTTTTGGACAGTAAGAACTTTGGCGCTATGGTGAGACGTTTCAAGCGGAACAGTTTTTGTAAGCTGAAATAGGCTCTGTTGGCTGCCCACATCATCGTCGGTTGTGATTTTCGACCCTAGATAGGAGAAATTATCAACGGTCTCAAAGTTGTAGTTTCCTATCTTTATTCTTCTCGTTTGACCAGTGCGGTTTGATGCTGTTGGTTGGTTGGTTTTTGGTGCTGATGTTGCCACCAATTATTTTGTCTTGTCTTCATTGATGTGCAGGCCAAGATCTCGCGCCGCCTGTTCGATCTGAATGAAGGCAGTTTATACGTCTCGGGTGGTTCTTCCCATGATATCGATATTGTCAGCATAGGTCAGTAGTTGGGTGAACTTGAAGTGGATCGTCTCCCTCGCATTTACCTCAACATCACGGATCACTTATTCCAGGGTCAGGTTAAAGAGGACGCATTATAGGGCACCCCCTTGTAGACCGTTGTTGATGACGAATGGTCTTGAGAGTGATCCTGCTACTTTTATGTGGCTTCGCAGCCTAGTCAGTCTTATCAATTTCGTTGTAATACCGAACTCTCTCATGGCCGTGTACAGCTTCCAACAGTTTTTCCATCGCTTGCCGCAGAGAGAAAATCTGATCTGATGCTGATTTACCTGGAGTGAAGCCTCTTTGGTATGGACCAATGATGTAAACATATTAGGTGTATCAAAACCGCTTCGTGTCTTCAATGGTGTTCATCAATGAAGCGCCCTCTCACCACTCCTCTTTGTTCTTGCTATGGACATTGTCACACATCCAACGTCCAGTGCTCTATGCATTGCTTTATGCAGATGATGTTTTCCAATAGCAAAAATGATCTCGAACAGCTTGTTCAAACATGGAATGATCGCCTCATGCAGCACGGTCTCAGATTGAATCTGGATTAAATTCAATTTTTGACGACGGATCCCCATGAAACAGTCGTAATCAACGTCAATGCCTAGAACCGAGCGATTTAAATATCTCGGGTCAGTGTTATCAGTCAGCAGTGTCGTCCGCCCTATCGCCCTCTACGGTTCTCAGTGTTGGCCGACTATAAAAGATAATGAACGACGTCTTGCGGAAATGGAGACGAAGATGTTGCTTTAGACTATTGGCGTGACAAGCTTTGATCACATCCGAAATCAGGATGTCCGTGATCGATATGGGGTTGCGCCAACTGTGGAAAAATTGCGATAGAAGGGTCTTCATTGGTATGGTGGGTCTGAACATCGAAGTCGAAAAGCCGGCCGAAATAACAAACGCGAGGCTTCCAAATCCCTTCTAAGCGTATCCAGCCACCGTTGTTTCGGAAGGCCTTTTAGTCGCTTGCCATCGACTCCTATGTTCAGACCAATCTTGGCGAGTGAATTCTCGTTAATGAGAATTACGTGACTAATGCTACATATACATTGTAAATTCGGAGAATGGCCGACCTTAAAGTTAGGAAAATTTATAGATCAGTGTTGAGTCCTGTTGCAATATACACTGTGTATTGTCAAAATGCGGGTGGACCTAAGGGCGTTGTTGCAGTTCTTTCTGTATTCATCCAAAACAAGAAGTATTTCGTCGTTTTCACTAATTCCATCGCATATTCCATCATCGACTCAGCATTTTGATGATGCTTTACTTAGCCGAAAGAAGTTCGGACAATTTCGAAATTGGAGAATATTTATTTGAAGGCAGCAATTAATTATCAAATTTTAACGATATAGATATTTAGATACTAAAAATATGGTACATACACGGCAAGATGACCAAATTTTTTTAAGGATTATTTTGCCTCACACAAAAGTAAAGACATGATTGTGTATTTATGTGGACAACCTTTTTAAAGGCTTTCATTTTTCGAAAACTACAGAATAGATTTTAGTTCTTTAATGAAATAGTGATATTTTCCAGAAAACATAAGTTCTTTAATTCAAGAAATTTAACACTTTTTATTCCATTTCAGGTCTGCCGAAACGGTAAGGTTCCTTTTGAATCTAGAATTAGTTAACAGGTAAGATGTTAACTCGTACATACTATATGTGAAGATTCAAGAAAGTGGAGGGGAACACCGCATAAAGATGTATTGGCGGTAACATAGCGCACATATTGAGAGCTAGTCAAAACAAAAGTCAGGGAATTGGAACAGAAGTTTTGTTGAGTAAAATTGTTAGATATTTTCTAAAACTTATTCAGAAGTCTCGTAGATCGGCAATGTGGGGTAGTGCCCTTAAGTTATTCCAGTAATTTGGTTTCGCCGACAAGCGAGGGTTAAATATGATTTCGTAAGATTCCTATTGAAGAGCCTGAAACCAATGTCCAAAAAGATAGAAAATCAAGAAACGCATTTAAGGCAAAAGTATAGATACTGATCTAATACCTTTGCTGTTTTTGGGGAATTGACAATGCTATCAAACAAATTGTACCCACTTCTGGTTGTGTGTTTTCGTAGAGTTTGTGTCGTGGAAGTTTCCTAAACCTGTGCAAGCAGTAACAAAGTAAACAAAAACAACTAAGGCTCGAATTCGGAGCAAAATCATTCGTGGGATCTAATTCTAAACTGCAAATTACGTGACTCCAAAACGTTATAAATGAATTTTGCTTATTGTACCTACGTCATCTTCCTATCAGCATGCTAAGCCCTCGTCCTTTAATTTCTTCTACTTAGCTTTTACATAATGTGCGAGCTCAGTCAAAGTACGAAAATGCTATTTGCTGGGAGCAGGGTTTGTTTAAAATATGAAATAAAAGAAGGAAAAATAAAGGCAATCATCCACAGTGAACTTTTCTTGCAAGCACAGAAAAGTTTTTATGAAAGGACGTGTTTGAAAAATTGAAGACCGGCACTGTTATCCTATGACCCCCATTCTCAGAAAATATGAACAATGAAAGTTATGAAGTCTATAAATACCCTTCTTCGTCAGTTGCTGCTGCCATTGTGCTTTATTTATCTAGAAAAATATTGAGTGCAGCTTGGTATATAATTTCTGTATTTTATGCCTGCAGGCGCCGGGATGAGGTGTCTGTAATGGTAGCAAACCCGAGTGCAGTTCTAGTAGTAAAATGGATCGATATTTCGTGCTATTGTCATGACAGCACGATGGAAGGGGACAGTGAGGTTGATACGCATCGTTAAAACAGTATCGCACCCATTTCAGGCAGGACTCAACATTTGTTTCATTTCGGATCCATATGCATGCGTTCATGTAGACAGACACGTGGTACTTTACGCTTTAATTCCTTTCTCTTTGTCCTTTCTGTCTTTTGTGGCATTTGAATGTGCTGCCGACATGAAGGGTTGGGCGGCGGGGTCAAACCAATAGGGTTAGGAGCTCTATTGTTACTCTCCTTTTACGTCCTTGCGTAAGGTTGTGAGGCAGGGGATTAAGGGATAGTTGCGTTTCACTTTTGCCGAGTTTTCTAGTAGTAAATATTGCATGACTGAATGGCATGTTTGCTCACTGCCAGGCAGGCGGAAACATAAAGTGCAATGTCCTTTAGTGCGTATTGTTCAACTTTGATTTAGCATGCAATTGTTAACCTATGCTTGGGATATGAATGAAGTGCAGAAGCAGCTAAAGTTGAAAACTGGTACAGTTGAAATTTTTATATCGTTACTATCTGCAAATTTATTCGTTTCGATAAAATTGCGTTCGAAAAATTTTGCGTTCTTGAAGACAATCGAGTTAATGTGAAATCTGAGTAAGCAATATTGGTCATTAGAGCTATCTGTTGGATTATACATATGTATAAAACAACATTTTACGAATACTGTCTGTTCGTTTATCTGTCTCTATCAGGCGTAATTCATTTAAAAGCGCGATACTTACGAAGATGAAATTTGATGGAGATGAACGCTGGCTATGAACGCTCATGCATGCTGCGAGCGGCATAATTTTGCGTTAAGTTTAAGAAGTAATCTCCAGATATGCAAAAGTGGGGTGTATATTTTTTTCTCCGCCATGCTAGTCCCAATCCGAGACAAATAAGAAGATTTTGGGGCAACGTATTTAGTACAATCTTTCACCTCGTCCTCCTGTCATCCACGAAAAAAGCAAATATCATGCGATGATTGATAACATGGGAATCCTGGAATGTTGGCTCTCTACACAGATCTGGTGCTCATTGACTTTGCAAGTGGTTGACATTTATTAGGTTTTTGCATATGAAATGGCCGTTTTGGCAATCAAGTGAAGTTAGTACCGATTTTGGTGTATCAAACCACCAGCAGTGGGCGCTGTTGGTGTTGAATATTGAAATATAAATACTCCTACATTTAATCAAGGAGTCATTTCAGTTTTGACCATTGGGATAACGGAATAGAAAGGAAAAAAAGGATGGAAAAGAGCCAAGAACGTATACTTTTTCTGTATGAGTTCAAAATCGCTCATAAAGCGGCGCAGTCGACCAAAAACATTAACAGCGCATTTGGAGCTGATACGGTAAGCGAACGAATCACACGGCGGTGGTTCGAAAAATTCCGGTCAGGGGACGTAAACCTTCAAAGTGGGCCACGTGGACATACAGAACCATCGATTGACAAGGACGAGCTGCGTTTGCTAGTCGAATCCGACACACGTCAGTCTGTGAGAGACATTGCAGAGAAACTGGGCGTACATTATTCGATAGTTTCCCGGCAGTTGCAACAACTTGGAAAGGTGAAAAGCTCGACAAATAGGTTCCGTATGCCCTTACGGAGCAAAACATGGTGCTTCGAATAGAAATTTGCAGTTCTTTACTCTCCCGCAACATAAGCGATCGCTTTTGGCACAGAGTAGTAACATGTGATGAAAAGTGGATATTATACGACAACCGTCGCCGATCAGCACAATGACTAGATGCTGATGAACCACCAAAGCACCAAAGCAAGGTGGTCTACAGCTGGAGTTATCCACTATTCTTTCTTGGCACCTGAAGAAGCGATAAATGCACAGAAATACTGTGCCCAACTCGAGGAAATGCACCGAAAATTGAGTATTCTGCGGCCGAGATTGGTCAACAGAGATGGTGTGATACTCCTTCACGACCATGCACGACCTCATGTTTCCAGACCAACGGTTCAAAAGTTGAACGAATTGCAGTATGAGACTCTGCCTCATCCACCATATTCACCGGACCTTTCGCCAACCGAGTACCACTTTTTTAAGAATTTGGATAATTTTTTGGCGGAAAAACAATTTTGGAACGAAGACGCTGTCAAAATTGCCTTCGACGAATTGATTAACATCCGACAGTTGGTCTTCTACGAAACTGGCATAAATGCTCTTGAATGTCGCTGGGAGAAATGTTTTGAATCGACTGGCACCTATTTTGATTAAATAAATAAATTTTTGTAAGCTTTACAGTCGTTTCAAATTTTAGTACAAAAACGGCCATTTCATTTGCAACAACCTAATACCTATAAAATCGACATTCTTCCACAGAAACGTATTCACAAAAATACTATGCGTCTCCAGATGGCATTACCTTCAACCAGATGTACCACGTTCTCATCACCAAAAGGTGTTCATCCAGTAACCTCGACGTGAAATCATATCGATGAGCAAACTGTGACTCCGACCACTACATGGTTGTCTACAAGTGCCGAATTTCAAAGACCCGCGGAAATTAAGCCACTTCGAAAATTTGAAGTGGGAAAAATAAAAAATGATCTAATAGCGTGAGTATACAAGGCAAAATAGGAAAAAAATATTCTCCTGAATCTCACGGAAAACCTATAGAGATCTGGTATGACCTAAGAGGCGCTATCAAAACGACAGCAGAAGAAGTAGTTCGATATGAATCCCGACACGAGAGAAATGATTTGTTTGACGATGAATACCAAGAATCGCCTCACAAGAAAAACGAGGCATACAAACAACATATGGAACGTAACGTAAGAACGAAAATAGAAAATTACGAAAATCTCCAACGAGTAGCTAATAAAACATGGGGGCAACAGGCAAAATTAGGGCACAATAGTTCTTCAAGGACGCGGTGCGACTTTCCCTTAACAGAAGGCAAAATTAACGAAAACATTTTGACGAAAAACTTAAAAAAAAAATGACGACAACATTGCGAGTTAGCAATCAATTGTACAAAAATTAACAAGGCGCCGTTGAACTCAACAAATAAGGCGGTCCATGGATCATGAAATTTGGTTCTCTCCATCCGGAACCACGAAAAGATCCCGCAGGAGTCGTCAAGTGTGCCCTATCCGCAAAAAAAGGGGGCAAGTTGACATGTGGCTATGATGATTGGTGAATACCAAGGAGATTTTTAATCTGGAAGATCGAAGATCAGCTATTTACGGCTAAACAGGTGCTAGAAAAATGCTGGTAATTCAATATGGATGTCCATCAAACATTGGTGGACTTCAAGCAGGCATATGACAGTATTGGTTGAAATGTACCGTACGAAATTATGATTGACTTGGAAATTCCAGCAAAATTGGTAAACCTTACCAGAATAACCATGTCCTTTGCAACACACCAGGTCAGAGTCAATAATAGTCTGACAGATGCATTTGAGATGAACGTCGGATTAAAACAAAGAGATGAGCTGGCACGTCTACTGTTCGATCTGGCACTGGAGCAGGTTATATGAAAGTTTCCTGCGGACACAAAAGACATGTTGATATAAAAATCATGGCGCGATCCTTCACATTAGTAAACAGTTGATGAAAACAAAACGAAAATTATGATGAAAACGTGGAAACTGACACCCACTAGACAAAATATAATGATTGACGAGTATAAATATGTATACTTAGGTGTGTAAGTGACGAAAAATAGAAATGAACTTGACAAAATAAAACGACGAATTCAGCTCACAAACGGTTATATCGATTTTAAAAGCCAACTACATACATAGGAAAACAAAGCTGCGAATAAACAAAACGATAATAACATCTGTAATATGCTGCGGATGTGAAACATGAATCTTAACATAAACTTCCGAAAAACTGGCCAATTCCTTCGAAAATGGGGCCCTAAACAGAATAATAGGAGCTAAATGAGAGGAGGGCGAATCAGATACAATCTGTTAGCTCCTCATGTGCTCGCATTATGACTCCCTTATTGTTCATATTACTCCTCCGAACTGGGTTTCTTCCATAAAAGCCTGTGTTTACTTTCCACGTTTTTGCCCCTCCTCTCTTGTCGAAAAGTTTCTCAATACACTGTTAAACGTTCTGCTGCTCAAATATCCTGGTGTACCTTTATTTCCATGCGGGAACTTCAATATGCCACTCATACTTAGTTCTTTTAGCGTTTATGAACTCCTGCTTCCCTTCCCAATTCAATAACAATCGCATCCTGGTCCTGGTACCAATATTCATCACAATCGTTTTCCCAGATCATTTTGCTTCAATTTTTACTTCTACTTCTTCGTCCTAGTTCCTTTCCGACATAAGTGATCCTTCCATAGCTAGTACGCCTCCCATTCCTCTTCAAATCCGCTTCCATTGTTGAATTTCTTATCGACAATTTTCATTACAATTGTGGTCCTGATTGCCAAATGTTTTCTTAAAAAAATGTAAGCCTCACATTTTCCTTCCCTTTTAACAAGACTTTGTCTGAGAGTATCTTTCTAAACAAGTAGAAGGAGGCTCGTGGCATCCCTCTGTGCAAAAAAGTGATGTTATACCAGCCGAAAACTATCGCCTAATGTTGATCCCTCCCTCGATCTGAAAGATTCTCGAGGGTTACATAAAAGACTGCCTCTTGCCTCGTTTTGAAAGTTTATTGTGGAGGGACAGCACGGATTTCTCAACAAATTTCGATGGTACGGCTTTCTATTAACTGTTCTTTTCTCATTCCATCGTACCTAAGTGTCTGTTGTGCGCAGTCTACTTCAAGGGTTCTGTTTCGACTTCTTTGTTTTTAAAATCGCCCCCCCCCCCCTGACACGTTCTTGTTTTTGTTTTTTATTAATTATTTTCTTTATTTGTCCTTGTCTTCTGTATGCTGACGAACCAAAATCATTTTCTGTCATTAATTTCCATACTATTCATTGCGGCGATGATGAATGTTGCCTCATCATTTTAAAGGTTTTGTGGGAAACAGAACCTTATTAGAATCGAGTCGATGTCTGTCTGTCAGTCTATCTATCTGTCTGTCACACCCGATTTATTTGGAAACGGCTGGACACATTGTCATGAATGAAGACAGGGTGTGGTCTGGTGTTCCCTTTACATACAGTAAGTGGCGCCATTTTGTGTTAAGTTTAAGCAGGGCTCCCCACACAGGATGACCATGGTCATTCTATGTGGGGGGTGAAAGGGCTCAATTAGTAGTTTTCAAAATTGGCCCCATATTTGATATCGGGTGAAAATATGACACTCAAAAAATGTAACTGGTCTCGTTCTCAGAACCTATCCAACCGAAAAATCTGAAAAAAATACAGTGGTATATCTAAACAAAATTTAGGTCTTAAAATACACCCCGTTCCGATATCTGGACAAATAAAGTTAAAAATAGTATATTAGCAGATTTTAGAAATTTTGCCTGAAACCCCCCTGAAGTTCATACTTGAACTATAAAATTTGGCACTTAAGGGATGGCTCAAGTGGTTAGAGGGCTAGGCTGTCGTAGTGGAAGATAGCGGTTCAAATCTTGGTGGAGACAGAGGAATATGTTATCGTCACTGGATGTCGAATACTAATCGACTCACCTAGAAATAAGCACTTGAGTCAAATCAGGGTAATAATCGCAATGCCGACCACATTGCCTCCCACAGTGCACTGTGGTATACCGTTACGGTCTTGAATAAAGTACTCTAACACACTTCAAGACCCTGATCCAATATGGATTGTTGCGTCAACAATTATTATTATTACTTAAGGGATAACATAAGGCATAACTTTGGCAAGTTTGAAGGAAATCCAACTACTATTAACAGAGTTATAGAAGGTGAAATTTTTACATTTTATATGAATTTCGTGAAAAACCTGTATGACGTCATCATAACATATGAATTCATCAATACCAGAACAAAGTGAGCTCACGTGAATGGGAGGTCGCAGGGAATTATTATTATTCTGTTCAGGGAAAGTCGCACCGCGTCCTTAAAGAACTATTGTGCCCCTTTTATCGGTAATAGTGTACCTATTGATCATATTATCTCAAGCAGGCCTATAACCGTCAGGAATTTAGTATGTTCTCCACTTCCAGATCTTTCAGCTCTGCATCTGGTATTAAGTGTTCTCCCAAATGCCTTGACCTACTTTGCACAGGTGCCAGACACTGTCCCAGGACGTGTATAGAGGTTTCGTCATACTCCTCACAAAGCCTGCAGGCAGTGTCTGTAGATATCCCTAGCTTCCCTGGGTGATAGTTCAGCCGACAATGACCAGTGAGAATTCCCACTATGATTCGGAGGTTCTTTTTGGTGAGGTTTAAGCAACCCTTTGTGCGTATGGGTTCGTATCCCCCAATAAGTACTCTGCTCTGCTCCATTTCTGGTAGGCCTGCCCAGTATAGTTCCCTCAGCCGTTCCTTTTCATTTCTTAGATTCATAGCCATGAAACCATTTCCGATTCCACAGAAGAGATCTCGCCCGTGGCGGCCCCGCTTCCTTCTTGGTTAATTCGTCCTTCCGTTGCCTTCCAACCCAGCATGACCTAGAACCCAAAGTATCCAGATCTTGTTGGACGAGCCGAGTGTATTCAATCTCTCTAGGCATTCCCACACGAGTTTAGAGTTCACCTGATTGGACCTAAGTGCCTTGATCGCTGCTTGGCTATCGCTGAGAATAGCTATGTTCTGCCCCCTGCAGTTCCTTTACAGATTTTTTTTTTTTTTTGTTTTTTTAGGATAGGTGAATGCGTTTACGCACAGAGTGTTGGACTCCCGCAACACCACGCTGGCGGACTACCAACTAAACACCTCCCTGTCATCAGAGAACTAGCCTGGAACCGTTTGACACATTACTTCGGGCTAGCCTTCCCGCTCTCCCGGCTTTGGGAGCCTTCAAGTCAGGGAATTCCTTTCACCAACGGGAGGAGAGGGGAGGAGGGGAGTTGTTAGTTCAGGGAACCCCTTACCTTCCGATCCCTCTGCCGGTCGAGTTCAATCTTCTTCGTAGTAAGAAGAGCCCGAACATAATGCGCAATACGATTCCAGCTGCCAGCGCTCTTCAGCATCTCTCTGACAATGTTGTCTGGAGAGAGCTCCCTGTGTCTGCATAAAGCTGCTGGCGGAGGCCGTCCCACCTCTCGCAAGAGAAAAGGTGTGTTCAGCGTCATCCGCCACTCTATTGCAGAACACACACTCAGGAGATCGCGCCTTCCCAACCCTGTGCAGGTAAGACTGAAAACTTCCATGCCCACTTAGAAGTTGGGTAAGGAAGTAATCAATCTCACCGTGCTTTCTGTTCAACCATGGGTCTAATTTGTCGATGAGCCACGCAGTCCACTTGCCCCTTGGCTCATTTTGCCAAGAAAGTTGCCACTCGTTAAGGGTGCGTAGACGTTCTTCACGGGCAACCACTTCTCTTAAGTTTTCGCCCTTACGGCGATAGATAGCTTTGCGCTCCTTGGCAAGGAGGGCAACGGGGATCACTCCCGCAATCACCATCACAGCCGGTTCGGAGACGGTGCGATAAGCAGACGCCACTCGCAAAGCTCCCCGCATCTGCACTTGAGCGAGGCGTTTACGATGCACCTCCTTGTCAAGGGCATCAGCCCATACCTCCGCACCATAGAGAAGGACGGACTGCGTTGCTCCCATGAGGAGACGTCTCTTAGTTGATATAGGGCCGCCGACATTCGCCATTAGCCGACTCAAGGCCGCGACTCCTGCTGCAGCCCTGTCCGCGGCTGCTTTGATTTGCTCGAAGAAGCTCATCTTCGAGTCGAGCATTAAACCAAGGTATTTAATCGCTGGTTTTGACTCTATAGTCAACTCGCCGATCGATATGGGACGCAAGGTCGGGATTCTCCTTCTGGTCAAGATGACTACTTCGGTTTTTTCCAGCGCAAGGTTGAAACCGTGAGCAGTCATCCATCCGCTTACCCGTCGCATCAATATGCCAAGTCTGCTTTGCGCCTGTTCAACAGTGCGTCCGGCAACAAGTGCCGCAACGTCGTCTGCATAACCGACCAGGCGCCACTCTTCGGGCATATCGAGTCTCAGCAGACTATCGTAGGAAGCGTTCCAGAGGTCCGGCCCTAGGATGGATCCCTGCGCTACTTCCGACGTGATTTCCATCCTCCTCTGGCCCTCTAGCGTCTCATAGAACAGGGAGCGGTCTTTCAGATAATCCCTCAATATCCGCAAGAGATAGCTTGGCACGTGAAAGGAGTTCTCTAGTGTGCCTAGCATATCTGTCCATCTTACGGAATTGAAGGCATTTGTGACATCAAGCGTTATGAGGAGCACTATCCGTCGAGATCCGCGGCTGTGTGCCCCGGCTCGATTAAACGCATCTACGACCTCCATAACAGCATCCACTGTAGATTTCCCTGTTCTAAACCCGAACTGCCTTGCGGATAAGTCCCCGGCAGCACGGATCGCGTCAGCGAGTCTACCCCTGATGAGCTTCTCGAGCAATTTTCCGGCCGTGTCAAGCATACACAGCGGTCGGTATGCAGACGGGAGCTCCGGGTCTCATTTACCCTTACTGATCAACGCGAGTCTGGCCACTTTCCAGCGACAAGGAAAAATGCCCTCCTTCAAGCACGCGTTGAACACTTCAAGCAGCAATTCTGGCCGTTGGCGGAGCACCAGTTTGTAAACTTCCGCCGGGATGCCATCAGGACCTGGCGCCTTCCTGTTTTTCATAGTTAGAACCGCTTCTTCGAGTTCTTCCATTGTGAAAAGGGGGCAATCCACGACGCTTTCTGCGCTATTTACATCAACCCGTACAGGGTGTCTGGGGAACAATGCCCGCACAATGCGGTCCATCTGGTTCCTTTACAGATTAAAGGAGGCACATTTGTCTATGGTGTATATTTCCGCCTGTACCTGCCCATTGACTCGAAGTACATTTTCCTTGGACCAGTAACACCGGCACTCACTCCTTCTGCTGTGAGGGATCCGTCAGTGTATCAAGTAATCAGTTGCTGGTTTAAGCCGTATGTCGCAGCCACGCTCTCCCAGTTTGCCTTGCTACTCAAACGTGTTTCAAACTTCTTATCGAATTGAAACCTCGTTGTCATGTTATCCCTTGGTATCAGTAATTCAGAATACCGCCTAGAAAGAATATCAATCATCCTTCGATTTAGGCAGCTCCCCGCCTCACTTATACTACCGGCCATCCTGAATATTGCCCTCCTTGCTTGCATCTGTATGTTCAGATGGAGAGGGGTTAATCCCAGAAGGACCTCCAAGGATGCGGTTGGGCGTGTCCGACGCCTCAATGATACACACGCAAGCCAGCCTTTGGAGTTTATGTAATTCCCTGGCTTGTGTGCTGAGTTCGGTTCTTTCTGCCCAGATTACCGCTCCATAGGTAATCATTGGCCTTACTACTGCAGTATATATCCAAAGTAGTATCTTCGGGCTGCAACCCCATTTTTTCCTGCTATGGATCTACAAATCATCAGAGCCCTCGTGGCTTTCTGGCAAGTGTTTCCGACATGTGTCTTCTAGAATAATTTTTGGTGTAGCGTAATTCCCAAATATTTGACCTCTGCTTTGCGTTTCACTTCCATATCATGTAATGTTATGACTCTCAGGTGATCAAGCTTACGCCTCCTAGTGAATGGTACTATTGTGGTCTTGGCTGGGTTGATCCGCAGTCCCATCTTCCTGCACCAGGCACTAGTAACCCTTAGTCCAGTTTGGATTTGGGTATCTTCATATTTGCCCCTACAGATGAAAACAATGTCGTCCGCGTAACCCTGGACTTGCATTCCAGTATTTCTTAAGACGTCCAGGAGTTCATCCACTTCCATAGCCCACATCAGCGGCGATACTACCCCACCCTGTGGACAGCCTTGAGTGGTGTTCATGATAATAGAATTTGTATCTGTCGGTACTTCTATTTGCCTGCTTTCTAGCATTTTGCCCATCCAGAATGCCAGGGTATTTCCCACTCCTTTGCGGCTCAGGGCATCTTGTATCTTTGTCTGCGATGTGTTGTCGAATGCTCCTTCGATATCCAAAACCGCGCACAGCACAATTTCTTTTGTTTCTATGGCATTTCGTTTTAGTTTTTTAATCATTTATATATCAATGTCAATTATTCCAGACAGACAGATGTATGTATTTATGTGTATGTATGATTCAGGTAAATATATTTGTACATTGAACAAGCGGTATTCAATATACGTACTTTGTATGTACATATGCACGAAATAAATCGCGAATATATGTATGATCAATTTATATATTTTGTAGTTGCAAAGTTTGTCTGTAATATGTACGTATATCTTGTAGTTTGCAAAATAATGTGAAGAAACATTTCGGGTTTTTACCCATATACGAATGGAAAAATGTGCGTAGAAAGCTTCTCACATAAGATGGATACAAGACCTTTATACTTGAAGCGCCATTGATGTCATGGTATTGTGGGGTATCAAATAAAACGGCTCGATTAGTACTTTTCGAAATTGGGGCTACTTTTAACACTAGGTGAAACATAGGGGTGTGAGGTCTCAGAATGTGTTCCCCAAAAAGTGTAGCAAGTCTTTTTCTCAAAACCTATCCAACCGAAAAATTTGAAAAAAAAACATATAAAGTGAACCCATATAAACGGCGGGGTTGGAGTTTGGAAATGCATATGTATGTCAAAGAATATTTGAATTGGAGCGCATATACCTCCAATGGGAAAACGAGCATATAAAACTTCTCACACAAGATGAACACAAAATGTTTACACCCGAAGCATGCAGTTACCGGTATTTCGATTTATTTTACATTAGAAAAGGCGTGAAAAAGTACCAAAGTTCACAAAAAAAGCTAAACAAGCTACCAAAGTCGATATTTTTTAATAATCTTAGTTTGTGAACCGTGGTATAGTAATATAGTCAAGGGATGTCGCACTGCGTCCTAAAAGAACTATCGTACCCCTTTACTGGCTATAGTATACATATAAACTCTAGTAGGTCGTTTAAATCTATAACCGACAGAAACTTTATTATGTTCCCTATTCCCAAGTGTTTCAACCTGACATCTGGTGTTAAGTATTCTCCCAGGTGTCTGAACCTACTTGGTACAAGTACCGGACACTAACCCAGAACATAATCTACAGACAGTGTCCCTTGCTTCCTCAGTTGATAGTTTAGCCTGCAGTGACCACTGTGATCCGGAGGCTCTTCTTGGTGAAGTTTAAGCAATCTTTTGAGCGCTTGATTTCGTATCCCCCCATGAGTACTCTGGATTGTTCTATTTCTGGTACTTTACTGGATAAACTATCCAGTAAAGTTCACTTAACCGTTTTTCTTTCGATGTCGTAGTGATGAGCCCATTTCCGACCCCACAGAATGCCTCTGGCTCGTATAAGGGCGCCGCTGCTTCTTGCCCATTGCCCCATTTTCTTCTAACTCAATGTGGCTTGGAACCCAGAGTGTCCTGATCTTATTGAATGAGCCGAGCGTGTTCCCATACCAGTCTGGAATTTACCTGTAGGACCCAAGTGCCTCATTAACCGCTTTGCTGCCAGTTAGAATAGCAATGTTCTACCCCCTGCATTATCTTCCTCCTCCGACATGGCGCTTCCTTGGGTTTTCTTGTCCGACTTAAGCTCTAGATCACGGTCATCTAGTTTCTTCTATGATGCGGCAGGTCCACATTCCTGTTCGTTCCTGACTTTTCAGCCTTTATGGCTTCTACAATTCCTTCGGAGACCTGACCTCGGTAGATTTACCGTCCGATGTGTCCCCCGGAGTATCTTTCTTTGGTTCTGTAATTGATGAGGCAGTTACTATATTTAATTGCCTCCGATCGTGAGGAGTTTGCCTTTGTCCTCCCCTTGCTTCTAAACATTCTCTCTCCATAACCGCGTGAGAAGATAGATGTTTTAAGTAATGAGGAGGCGTAAAAGCTGCTCCGTCTCAATCAATGCGGCTTTGGGAAAGTAGACCATCACCATGTGTGCCCCTTGCATAACACTCTCAGCACATGTTGATAGTTCCGTTTCCTTCCATCCTGGCAGTTTGGGAACTATAGTCCTAAACCAGTCTGCCGTGTCTACCGTCGCGGAGTCTACCAGTATAAGATCCGGTCGAAATCGTATGCCAGTGAACACGAGTTCCTTATTCGATTCCTCACACATCTCCCTGAAAATGAGATTCTCAATTATTTTCTGCTCCTCATTTATTCCGGAAATACTTTCAACAGTATAGCCAGTCGAACGCTCTTTACCGCATTAACATAAGTAACGGCGGGTCTCCTGGCTGCTGCCTCGAAATTTCCACTCTCTTGGGCTCAGATTTAGGTCATTTTTCTTTTGCGAGCTGATTTCCGCTGCTCTTCGCTTTCTTGGCTCTGATGCTGAAGGATTAGATATGTCCTGACCCGTCTTAAAGGTCTCCTCTGGTTTCAGGTTGTCCTTCAGATAGTGCAGATACCATTTAGCACCAGATACCATTTACCAGGGACCAAAAAAATCTTCATGATAAATGGGGCACTCTGGGCGGTAGCAGATCTGTATTGATTTGTAAAAAGCCAGCACCAACGCCCATAAGATATCGAATATTTCTATTGTTTTAATGGCAAGAACGGTATTTTACGTACCGACCGGCAAGCAACGGCGAGCAAATGACGGGAGTATTTTGAGCAGATTTCAATAGAAGAATTTGCTGATCCACCAATTCCGCGATAACTGCCGAGATTTGGAGCAACTACACATGCCAGTCCTATAGAAGTTGGAGAGGCAATAAAATGAATGAAATCAGGGAAGACGCAGGACCTGACGACATGGTAGCCGAGCTCTAGGAAACGCAGAGCTGGGGCCCAACACTATGGTTTAGCAAGTTCTTCAATCGCGTTATTGGAGAGAAAACATCCTTAGACTGGCAAGAAACGGCGAGGAATGATGATGATCATCATTCTAATATGGAAATAGAAGGGCAGTCTACATACTACTCTATAGAGGATGTTTTCTGAGTGTCCTACAGCAAATGTGGTCTCAAACGATCGCCTGATGCAACACGGTCTGATCTTAGATCTGAGAGCAGAGTACTTACCCTGAATTCAGTGTTTTCCGCTAACGCTATGAAATTGCTTCATGCATCAGTGCACCTTGAATAAAAGTAGTGTTCCAAAACCGCCACTCTTTGTGATCAACGTATCAGCGAACATTTCAAATCTCGAATTTACCGCAATGTGACCCACCCTGTCGCCCCCAATAGTTCTGAATACTGGCTGACTATTAAAGATAATGAACGACGCTGCGCGGTAATGGAAACGAAGATGTCGCGTTGGATTTGTGGCGTAACACGCTATAATCACATCCGAAATGAGGAAATTTGCCATGGTTATAGAGTAATATTTTAGGTGGTATGGTCATGTAATTCGCACTGACGAGAAATCGATAGCTGTCATTTATAGACAAGGAGTCGCTTTTTGCAAACTATATTTTTTGTTTTTAACGTATATATTTTCGGAGCGATATATCCCCTTCTTCAGTATACAGCTACGTTAAAAACAAAAAAATGTAGTTTCGAGAAAGCTACTCCTTGTCTATTAATTTTAGACTGGACCACAGATAGGAGACCAAAATCTAATCTCAATAGGTAACGTTGGTATGACCATCGAAGTAGATGGAAATACCAAAAGACCGATTTTCAGTTCCATCCGGATCAAGCCTACGATCGAGAGAAGTGGTGCATTCGGCCCGAGGGAGCAGACTTCGCTAATGAATTGGGCAAAGGCTAAAGGACAATGTAAACAAACAATAATAAGATCAGAATTGTAAGGGAAGGTGATCCTGGGCATTTGGAAGTGTCGGAAGGGTATCATACATCATGAGCTACTGTCGTTTGGTTAAACGGTTCAAGCAAGCCATTAAGAACTTGGGTTGAAATTGATCCACAGGAATGGTTTAATATTTCACCAAATATTAAACGATAAACATATTGGATGACTCGGAAATTGCATCCTCAGATTATTATTATTATTATTCTGTTAAGGGAAGAAGGGGTGATACCAAGGGATAACATGACAATGAGGTTTCATTTCTGTGACATACGACTTTAACCGGTAACTGATTACTTGGTAGATCCTTCATAGCGGAGGGAGCGGGCGCCGGGATCATTAATCCAAGAAAAATGTACTTGGTCCCAATGGGCAAGTACACTAGCATATTCTATGTGTAAATACATATACGCCACATACAGATGTGCCTCCTTCAACCTTGAAACGAATTATAGGGCGCAGAACTTTGCTACTCTGACCGACAACCAAGGGGAAATCAACGCTTTTAGGTCGAACCAGGTGAACTCTAACCTGGTATGGGAACGCCTTGAAAGACTGAATATGCTCGGCTTGCAAAATAAGGTCTGGATACTCTGGGTTAGAAGGCAATGGGACAGGAAAGGAGCAGGGACGCTTCTACACGGCCTAGAAACCTTCTGCACAACCGGAAACGAGTTTGTGGCTATGACATTAAATAATGAAAAGGAATGGCTGAGGGAACTATACTGGGTGAACCTACCAGGAATGGAGCAGTCCAGGGTGCTTATGGGGTGACACGAACGCAAGCGCACAAAGGACTGTTCAAACCTCACTAAGAAACACTTTCGGATTATAGTGGAAATACTCATTGATCACTGCCTACTAAACTATCATTTGGGGAAGCTAGGGATATCTAGGGACACTGCCTGCAGGTTCTGTGCAGAGTGCGTCAAAACCCCCATACACGTTCTGGGAGAGTGTTCGACAATTGTACATAGTAGGTCAAGGCACCTGAAAGAATACTTAATACCAGTTGCCAAATTGAAATTCTTGGAAGTTAGGGATATATTAAAATTCCTGACAATTATAGACTTGTTTGACATACTATAGTTAATAGGCATACTATAACCAGTAAAAGAGATACAATAGTTCTTTAAGGGGGTCATCCCGTGTGTCGGGTTGGAGAAACCGATTTTTTTTTTTGCATGAATTGTATCTATATATAGTGGAGAATATGTGGGCAAAGGGATTTTCCGATATTCCGAGTCCTTCAGAAATTACAGGGTTAAACAGGTAAGGAGTTTGCGGCCGCGGCTAGAGTACGCGATGAGAAAGAGCATCGAATCTTTTTTTACCTGTTAGTTTTTTACCTGAGCCTTATAAATTTGAACACAGGTATAAATATAAAAAGATGGAAAACCAATCAATTGTCTAAACTTATTTGCTGTTTGCAATAAAAAGGATAATCCAGTCTAGAGAGAGCACTGAAAGGCTTTCAACCTGTACTCAGTTATATTTTGTTGTAAGTATTGTGCTGTTTGTGTGTTCAGTGATTTTTTTAAATGGATCGAAGGGAAGGGAGATCGCTTTAATGTTCAACGTCATGCTCGCAATAAAAAACGAGTATTTCATGGGAATCGATACTTATCAGAGAAGAAAAAGGACTTCGCATCAATATAAGCAAAGAAACTTTTAGCAAGCATGAACATGGATGTTCCAATTGCGACAAGTTTTGTATATTGTATATTGGATTTTGCTGGAGTTTTCTCCGGTATTTCTGCAAATAATAAAATTACGTAGGAGTAAAAAAGGAATACGTAAGACATGTCGAGAAAAGAATGGGAACGCGGCTTAGAAATGCAAAGAAGAATCACAAAGGCATTGGTGGAAAAGGGGGTGGAAAACTTACTGATAAGGACCTCACTACATTTCCTGGGCTAGCTATTCGTCGACACGCAAATTCGATAGAAGGAATGAAGCAAGAAATTTGGGAAACTTTATTCCATATATGTTCTACAGACGAAAACCCTCAGCATCAAAATTGTCCAAAATTGTGAAGACAGTTGGTGCAAATGGCGCAAAGCGGAAGCTAAAGGAGAACTGGATAGTTTTCACCTCGAGAAGATACCTTTGACTGAAGAAGTTCAAACAGTCATCAAACCAACCTATGAAGATTTGTCACGAGATGATCTCTTGAACAGATGTTTAGGAGCAGAGACCCAGAATAACCATGAGTCGTTAAATGTATTGATCTGAACTTTCGCTCCTAAACACCTTCATTTTGCGGCCAAAGTCGTAGAAATAGCCACTTTTCTGGCTGTAAATATTTTCAATGAAGGATTCAATGGCGTTCTCAAAATCCTAGTGACAATGGGATGTCAAGTTGGTCACATATGTCAGGTTTATGTCGACCGCTGTAATGAAGCGCAAATTTGGCGGTCCGAACGACGATCGACTGACCTCGCTAAAAGAGCCACAATTGACACCAGAGAGCAACAATCGGCCTTACAAGACTTTTTTGAAGAAACGGAGGGTGCTCTCTATGGACCAGGTATAGCAGTTTAATGGTGGGCTAAAATTTTACTGTTGATAATCACATTTAAATTTTCAAATGCGTTTTTCTCGAAACTGCATCTTGAAAATCGGCGGCCACCGTAGCTCAAAATCTATCCAACCAAATTCTTTGAAATTTCCACGGCTTCTTTAGTACATATTTCTACGGTCCGCAAACTAGAATAATTGCAATCGGACTGGTAGTTTTTTTTTATTCATAAAAAAAGCCGTAAAAAACACCAAAATTCAAAAAATTAAGTTTAAAAGCCCACCAAAAATTTACCTTTTAATATTTTCTAATTATCCTAGTTTGCGGACCGTGAAATATTGTCCACATTAAAATGCCGTTTAGTTTATTTTCCTCAAATGAACACAGCGCCCTCCAGCGTGGCAGCAGAAAAATACCTTTTTTTGGAGATGGGTGCATAAATTAACACCTATTCCGAAAATTACCTACGAAATCAAGCTGAAAAATTTATCACATATACTAGAGATATCAATAAATATATGGTGTAAAAATCACGTTTCTATCTTTATCCAGTTCTCCAAAATAATTTTTCAAAAAAAGGCAAAAAAACGGCCTTCACACGGGATGACCCCCTTAAGGACGCAGTGGAACTTGGCTTCACAAAATAATAATCCTCAGATTAACTTACAAGTAGTCACTACGCCACAATGTTGAATATTGAATTGATTCAACCTACTAGCACGTATGATTTTCATTGGCTATTTCCTGAGACATGTTTCCTAGCTAAGTAAAGTAACTGTTTCCTCCTTCGTTTCAAACAGATTTTGGGGCTGCCTGATTGAAAGTATAGAGGAGATGATTATGCATGTACCTACATACAATTTCAGTCTATATATATTAAAGGAAGAATATGCTATGGTTGCCTATATAATGCCTGGCGAGTTCACCATCGCCGTCGATTTCAGCCTATATGTTTCAGTTTTCTTTAGGAATTCCCGCGAAGCATAACCCGTAATCGGATAACATAAACATAAAAATAATGACATTCACTTCTTCGTAATTTCGGAACCTCTTATAGTAACGTTTTTGTATAGTTCGAACAATTTCTTTAACACTAGAAGCAGACGTACTATTTATGGCGAAAATTTTGGTGTCAATTATGAAGGTCTCGAAACTTTCCACAGTATTTCAACGGGTACCAAGACCGTCCTACCGTACCATATATTTGAATATAAGTCAGAAGTCAACCAAATCGATCCTTGGTTTGCAGGAGAAGCAGAGGGTAATGTATCCATTGTATTGTTAATTCTCCGAGTCATGAAGAATTCACTTGCTGAGTTAATTTATGGATTATGCGGAACAGTGTCTGCTGATCAACTTTTTCTAGGTTCCCATTCTATCTAGCTCCTGAGGCTCTACTATTTGGTCCGTCTATCGACTATGGTTGGTTTTAATTTTTCTACAACCGCGAGTTTAGCGCAGATTGATGCAACGTAATTAATGACTGGAAGGAACCGAATGAGAGAGGGGCACCTTTGTGCAAACGAAGTATGTTTTCTTGTTCTGGACTGCGGAATGTTAGCGTTACTGTAGTCCTGTTAGCGCCTGTTAATTATGATAACTATCGTGATTTATAAAGTTTTATTCATATTCAAGAAACAGAAAAAAGTAGAGCAGAAGGCACCAGTATCGATAACTTAACGAATTTTCTTCAATGTGGATGTGTGAATAAGATATTGACACTTAAAGAGGCACCATCATTTCCCAGCAGTCAAACCCAACCAAAAAAAGATCCTAGCTGACAACAGACTTCATGAGAGTCGACGAACATGTGGGTTTTATCGGCATGTATGTATATAGGCTTTTTTTTGTTTTAGTAGGTGATAGCACGTGCGATTTGGTCACAGTGAAGTACAAATGAAAAGAACAGCGACTTGTTCGCCAAGCTTAGTTTTCCATGGAAAGTCCAAACATCGCGGTCGTTTCAGCTGGAAGCTGAATTGATAGATTCATTAATCTATTGTTGTTACCAACTACCCTGGGGATACCTTTAATGTACGCGGCAAATCCAATATATTCCACAAATCATTTTCTATTATTAAACTGATCTTTTTGTATTGACTTCCGCATGTCTTGCAATTATAGTCGAAATTCTGCGTAGTTCTGACGATAGGTTTGAACTAATTTTTCACGTTACTTAACTCCATTTTTTTGTTGATTAGAGAAGGGGATGACGGTTTTGCGGAAAAAAATGTAGGAAAAGAACGTCTACTCGCCGGTGACCATGGAAAGGTCATTATACATGCGTCTGGCAAACCATTAAGATTATCTGAGATACCTTAGCACTAGTTTCGCCGGTAGCACTTCAATTCACCCGTGAAGCATTAGAACAGAAATAACTTGCCCTCGCAAGCATCTGGACGCGTGTGCACGAGTTGTATGTGCTTTTCAAATGCCGGACTAGAATAAAAATTCTACTTTTTCTGAACCGATGCGTTAGCCATTATGTGATTTGTATAGTTTTTTGTCAGGAGTATGAACATGTTGCTTGAAATCTAGATATGTCAGGCTGAAGTAAAAGGAAACAAGAATGAATGGCCAAACTTTTTGTAGGGTTGTCTCGTTCAAACAGAAATTTTTGATGGCATAAAAATTTGTTAATTAAAACTCTATTGAAAATTGAAAAAGCAATCGGCAGTTCGGTTCGGGTTACATTCTCCTCTAGTTTTTATTAAGGTTTTGTTTGTAAAACAAAACCTTATTAAAATCGGTTCAATGTCTATCTGTCTGTCTGTCTGTCCGTCTGTCTGTCCGTCTGTCTCTCTGTCTGTCTCTCTCTCTGTATGTCTGTCTGTCACAGGCACTTTTCTCAGAAACGGCTGTACCGATTGACAAGAAATTTGGTGAGAAGGTGGGAACTGTGGACCCCCAGACATACAGTGAGTAATATCCTCCTACGTTGAGATTTAGGGAGGGTCCCCATACATGTAAAAGGAGGGTGTAAAATTTTTTTCACCAAATATAGTCATGTGGGGTATCAAATGAAAGGCCTCGATTAGTAATTTTCGAAGCCGGTCTTAGTTTTGAGATTTGTTAAAAAGGCGGGAAGTGGGAGGGGTGCAAAGTGATGATTTCTTTAAAGGAGCCATTCTCAGAATCTACCTAACAGAAAAATCTGAAAAAAATCATGAAGCTGCCTCTATACGGTACCCAGGTCTCAAAAAACTCTCCATATCGATATCTGTTCAAATTAAGTTAATAATAGTATATTAACGTATTTTTGGGGAAATTGAGTTAAACTCCCCTTAAGTTTAGGTCAGAGTTATAAAAGTTGGTAGTAGTATAAAATATAATAAATATAATATCTCCAAGTTTGATCAAAATCATACTATTATTAACAAAGTTAAAGTAGCTCAAAGTTCCCTTACCGTGTAAATTTACAACCCGAAGTACTAAATCTGATATGCTAAATGCATACTCTTAACGGGCTACGTACAAATGGGATAGTTCTACACTCAAATATACTCACACAAGAAACAAACAAAACCTTTCATACCTGAAGCGCCCCGCTTTCGGTTTCCCGACTTGTTGAATATTTGCTAGTTTTGGATTTAAGATATCATAATTTGCGTTTTTAATTATTGGATAGAAAACGGTTTTCTTCATGTATGAGTTCATTGGGAAATTAGGATTATTTGCGATAAGAATCAGTAATCAGTATTTGTGTGCTAATGCATTCTATCATCAATTGAACTTGAAATACTTTGATCATTTATGTGATTTAATAGTTTTTAATTTTGCTTTCACCTCAATGGGGTAGACTTGCGTCGTCAATGACGTCAAAAGTTTTGGTGAATGGTTTCTCTGAAGGCGAGGTCTACTCTGAAAGTATCTTGAAAATGATCCGTCTACTTTTATGAAATCCAAAAATAAATCATAGGGAATTCTATGAATGCTTAACTTTTCAGTTTTCTTAGTAGAAATTGAAGCATCATTATCTTTTATTTACTATTTCAAGCTCCTACCACAAATTAATGAATCGATGAAATATTATATATTACTATTAAATTTTAGAAAGCTCTTTCGTTTCTATGAGATCCGTGTCAATCACGATTTCAATGTACCTCAATATCACCTTACTTGGATAAAAAATGTTCCACCTTCAGCATTAAATTCCTTGTCCGAATTGATTATACACTAATCAGTGAAGTAATTTTCGGGAGCTTAGTTGAACTTTTGACACAGTTTAGTTAAGGTAGCAGGTTCTATTAGATGTGCCTTTCAAGTCGGAGTTCAGTGCTGTTCTTATGATTTTCAGAACGTATTGTAGTTCTGTGAATAGCAAAGAAAACCGAACCTGACCTTCTAAAATCCTGTCTATAAACATTAGACTTTTTAATTTGTGTGTTCAAAGATGTGTATGTTAACGGCGTAACCCACGAGCATAGTCTTCTGAAACGGGAAAATCGAATACACCATTGTACATGATGTTTCACAGCAGTGGACCAAATGCGGAACTATATGATATATACCCAGACTGCAAGGCCTTGATCCAATATGGATTGGCGAATGACTATTATGAAACATTCATGCAGATCATCACTTAAGTGGCGTTATACTAGAACCTTCTTTCGTTGCTCTCGCTTCTATGATGCAGAAAACATTTCCGGATGCACAGCTGGAACAACTCATGAAATGTATCCGATTTAGAGCGAGCTTAAAATCCTCAATCGGTATGCCTTCACGTCCGGAGCTTTGTTCTCAGTGTTTTACTGCAGATTTCCACGAACTTTCGGCCACACAAAGCCGCTAGCCTAATTCAGGTACATTGTTTAGTTAAGTGACTGCTCGCCCCTGGCGCGCCAGCTACTGAAATTGTAGAATCAATGCCGTTGGTACGTTTCTTTGCGCAGTGTCCAAATATGATGCACTTGACGCTCTCTTAGGTGACTTCTGCGCTCGTTCCACTAATAACCGTATTGTGGCCACATAGGCAATCATAATAGTTTCCCAACTTTAATTTTACTTTCAAGGCAGTGCAGATTTCTCCTCTGAACGTTCATTGGGACCCTTCCACTATATATAGATTTTATGTTCTTAGACACGCGTTGCGTTATTAGCTTGATTACAAAAGCCATTAGTTTCGTTTACACTGTATGTTTTCAATTCGAGTCTCTTTCTGGGTTCTTCGGATCGGAATCAATTTCGACCTTTTTCGATATCTCCGCGTAAAACCGACTGCCATTGATAGAGGTAACAGTCACCTCTTGGTGACTTCACGCCTATGTTTTCTGCCTCGCTCAGTTCGTAAAATTGGTTAATCCTTGGTCCACCACCGGGGCATTTCAGTCGAGGGATATCAACGGCCATTGCCCGCTTGCTCGCTTCCACAAATCGCGGATATTTGAACTCCAAGTTCCTGCACTGTAAGTTTTCTCGTCTTCCATAGTGGTTTTCTATTCTGGATATCCTTTCCATGGTCGCTTTAGTCCACGTACCGGAGAAGAATAAACACGTACCTATTCAACGCCTGCGAAAAAAGTGCATGCATACATATTTGCACATCAATAGATATACCCCTACCCATTACCTAGGGTCGCTGCTGATCTGTGTATCCGTCTGTCACACACATACACACCAGAAGATAAAACACTGAAGAAGGGGATAGTTTGTTCCCGAAAAACGTATTTGTATATATTACCAAATACTTTTAGCCAATAAAAAGGAAAATATCTGCAAAGGCGAATCTTTCACACACACTTTGTTCAAACTACACGATTGATCATTGACGCAATTTCGTGGAAATATTGAAACTGTGAACTCTCGTATATGCAGTGAATGGCGACATTCCCGCTGAGTTTAAAGGAGGGATTCACATATTTGCAAGAGCGAGTTACAACTTGTTTTACAAATTACCAAACCAATCAAACAAAAAAAAAATTAATTAGTACTTCCCGAAACAGATCTTAGTTTAAAGGTAATCTGGAAAAGGGGGAAGGCTCAAAAGTTGACACTTAAATCAAGGACTCATTTTCAGCCCGGCTATGAGTCCACGAAGAACTTTTGGCCAATTAGCCTCACCTTTTTCGTGTTGAAGACCTTAGAGTGCTTCGTGGATATCCGTGCATCGTGGACATGGACAAGACACTCTTCACCAAGTCTCAATACGCCTACCCCAAAGAGAAATCAACAGGAACAGCTTTTCACGAGGTAATTAGCACGGTTGAGTGGTCGCTACAATATAAGCGATATCCCTTAGCTGCCTTCCTGAATATAGAGAGAGCATTATTAGTATCAAAGCCATGAAGGAAGCTATAATCAGTGTAGGATTGGAGCGGTGTTCTGAGAACTAGAATAATCCACAATGGTCTGCAAGGTACCCACTTGACCAGAGACCAGGCTCCAGGACTGTAATCAGAAGAATATCCTAGAGCGGTGCAATTTCTCTGGTACTCTAGTTGATAGTGATGAACGAAATTCTGCGCATATTGGGAAGGAAGGGAGTAAAGATGGTGGCGTATGCCGATATTGATGTCAGAGGTGCTTCTCTCCGTTATGAGTGAAATGATAGAGGACACATTGGATGAACAAAGATGGGTTTTTTCATCCATTGGAAATTGCCTGGGTGCGATTCCGGATTGGGGACTGAACATAGAACTAAAAGCTAAGCAGACCTATTTAATTTCCTAAGCCTGCAAGAGGACTTTTTTTTAAGGAAATGGGGTCTTCTGCCGAGTATGGTTTTCTAGATGTACATAGTCGAGGTTCATCCCATTCTAACGTACGGTTCTATTGTGTGGTAACAGGTGCGATGCAATAAATACAATAAAGACAAACTTAATAAGATTTAAAGAATCGCATGTGCAGGTACTACTGAGACTCTGCACTCCTGCCCCGCAGATGATCTCATTGAACTCCTGCATTTCCTCATCATCATCATCAACGGCGCAACAACTGGTATCCAGTCTAGGCCTGCCTTAATAAGGAACTCCAGACATCCCGGTTTTGCACCAAGGTCCACCAATTCGATATCCCTAAAAGCTGTCTTCTTTTTCTACCATAGATATTGCCCTTAAAGGCTTTCCGGGCTGGATCATCCTCATCCATACGGATTAAGTGATCCACCCACCGTAACCTATTAAGCCGGATTTTATCCACAATCCGACGGTCATGCTATCGCTCATAGATTTCGTCATTGTGTAGGCTACAGAATCGAACATCTTCATGTAGGGGGCCAAAAATTCTTCGGAGGATTCTTCTCTCGAACGCGGCCTAGAGTTCGCAATTCTTCTAGCTAAGAACCTAAGTCTCCGGGGAATATATGAGGACTGGCAAGATCATTGTCTTGTACAGTAAGAGCTTTGACCCTATGGTGAAACGTTTCGAGCGGAACAGTTTTTGTAAGCTGAAATAGGCTCTGTTGGCTGACAATAACCGTGCGCGGATTTCATCATCGTAGCTGTTACCGGTTGTGATTTTCGATTGATTTACCGGTTGTGACGTTCAACGGTCTCAAAGTTGTATTCTCCTATGTTTATTTTTCCCGTTTGACCAGTGCGGTTTGATGTTGTTGGTTGGTTGATTTTCGGCGCTGACGGACGCATCTGGGGTAGCGGAGTAGTATCGGATCTGCGAAGAGGAGAAAGAAACCCTCAGGCACTTTCTCTGCGATTGTCTAGTTCTAGCTGGAGCCAGACTGCAGAGACTAGGTAAATAATTATTTGAGGACCTTAAAGAGATCCCTAGTTGCATGGTGGGGAGCTGCTGAATGCTACGGGCTTGTTTTGAAGATCTGAGCCGACTTGCTTTGCTTTTCTCATAGCAGTCATGTTCTTAGGAGTTTGTAATGTTGAGTGAGTTTGGGCGACTACTGATTCCTTATCTTACTTACCAGTGTGTGAACATTAAAAAAAGTATTACTTCCAACTATATACAAACCGTTATTATTACCCCTCAAATCAGGGATAGCGTGCCATCCACACCTACACGCCATCGGCGGCGATTCGCTGAAATATGGTGCAGCTCTCTTCAACTGTTCTACGTATTTCTAAGACGACCTACTCGTTGGCCACTCTAGGATATTAAATCCCATTTCATAGCATAGCCACCAATTGAGTTGTCTGCCTTTCGTACAGGGTGACTGTTCTGCCTACTCGACGGCGCGGCGATCCGGTCGTGGTGGGTTCCATTGTACGGCTTACTCCACAATGAAGTTGTACCGTTTCTTAACGTGTGATTAATCGACTTCTATTTCCGCTTTCTGATCAGCACATCTACCGGAGCCTGAGTAACTGTAGCGTTTCTTTTCTATGTGCTACTTCCTTATACCAGCACACAGATAATATTGACATCGAACAACCTCAACTTTATGTTGGTGTTCAGGTCTCCGCATTTCAGCGCTCTGCCCATTATGCTGGTAGGAAGAGGGCGATATCCTGACATACTGAGAACCTTGGTTTTGTAGGTGTTAAGCTTGGCTCCTATTCTGCTTATTTCCTTCTCCAAATCTAGAGCTATATGGCCAAGGTCAACATCTCAATGAAAGAGCAAACAGATATCGTCAACTTAGACGAGGAGGTTGACAAAATATGTACGAGTTGTTATTGTCCATTGATGCCGTCGTTGTTCCCCGCACAAGGTAGCATGGACAATGTAACCGAAAATAAGAAGGAATAATATCGACGGAAAGATGGACAACCCTGGAGACTGTCTTTTAGAGTTCAAATTCATCTGAGATTTTACCTCGATGTAGCACGTGACATTTCGCGCCGCCATATGTTGTTCTGATTATAGCTATTAGTTTCTTCCGAATGCCCGTCCTGCACACAGTCTTCCAGATACACTCTTAATTGACACTGTTGAAAACTTTCCCGAAATAGCTGAAGAACAGGTGAAGTGGCCCTTTAAAGTCTGCACACTGTTCGAAAATGATCCACAGGGTGCTAATGGAATCCAGAGAGGAAGTCAACCTGCTGTCCATCGATTAAGTTTTCGAAATGTTTTAATGTATTTTGCAACGGCGCGCAGTATAGGTATTTCATCCACAAAAAGTCGAACTTCATCAGATGTTACACTCTTGACGAAGTTCTTTCTGTTAAGTTGTTCCTCATAGTGGATGAGAAGCTAGCGTTAAAACTTGCATTTTTCTTTCGAGTGCAGAGCGGTCGATTTCTATGACAAATTACATAATTTTAAAACATCTTAAAGAACTTGTAGTAGTAGTAATTTGTTGAATATTATTTTTTATCTAAACATTGACAAATAGTGTTTACAATTTGTGCATTATTAGATTTATTAACTTGTTCACGATAATTATAATCGATAATGATTATCGATGGCGCAACAATGTAATTTCGATGTAGGCCTTGGAGCTGTAGGAATGCTCTTTGCATTCTACTACTGATTGCGTTCTTGCCTTTCTGATTGTCTTCAGACTGGCCTTACTACAAGGGCTCTCTTCGACGGGAGAAATTACCGTTTTGATAAGGACAATTTCAAAATATGATCAGAAAGTACTCGTGTATTATCATCGGGGATATTCCGGCTTTTTTTCTCCTCGAATAACATATGGTATCTTTTGTCGAATAAACTGCTACGACCTCCAACTATACCACTTACTAAAAGATGTAAGTTTGTAGGAAATGTGGAATGAAATATCTTTTCTGACCTGGGATCTGTACTTCTTCTAGCTTAAATTCTATTGTGTCATCCGGGGACAACTTGCCAAGTTATTAGCCGCAAAATGTTTTGCTGAATGTCCTAAAATTAATTCTATAAATCTTTCGACGTTTCTTTAATTTTGCAGTTTTACGGTTTAGTTAACCTACAATGATTCTAAAATTGTTATAACATTCTTATTGTTCTTCTGCGGATAATGCCCTTCTACGTCTTTTGTGTCTTTTACTCATCTTAAAGTTTTTAGAATCGTAGCATTTCTGATGCGCAATAAAGTTTTTTTCGTTTTCCCCTTTCACTTTAACAGTGGCACACTCTCAACCTTTTGTAGAAGTTTATATAAGATCATTCCGTTTCTCCTCATTTCAACGTAGAGTGACGGAGGTGTTGAAGTGATGACTATCATCTCATCAAATTGTTCCTTTCACCAGAATAACAGCAGAACCAATCTTGCGATTGACCATGTATGTTGTATGGATGGAAAGATAGAACTTTCAAAAACAACAAAAGAATCTAAACATGACTTGGTAGATCGTCGATCACCTCATGGCTCTTTATCGTTTTGGTATTTCCTCTTCTTAAGAAGTCGTAAACGCAGTCGTTGTTTGTAACTTCATCTTGAGGCAATCTTTGTAACACTTTGCTGAAAACATTTCAGTAGGAGAAAAAGTTGTTTAGATGCTTTACCTGGCCAAGAGGCGGTTTATCATGGTTATTAGGTGATTAAGAAACAATGGTATGAAAGGGTGTAGCAAAAGTTTAGTTAGCTTTCCGATTCTACATTTTTTATGAAACAAGCAACACTGTGCTTAGAAATATGAATTTCTAAGCATTAAACTTAAAGTCATTCTATTAAAAGTAATATAATTCAACGCTTTTGCTGATTCCTTTCAATCTTTTGTACTTCAAGGGGAAGGGGCGTCACCCATCTTAACTGACAAACATGTCAATACTTAAGCGCCAATGCATCATTGGTATCTGCCTAGTGTCTGTTTACATCAATCAGCTTTTTACCAATTCTATTGTTATGTATGTCGTTCTGTCAAAATAAGAGACTAAATTTTACTTTAACTGTCGAATAAGAATTTTTACTTTTTTATTTATGGGAAATAATAATAATAATCACGATTATAGTACTATGTAGAAGACAATATGGTCAGTGTTGCGCTCGCCCGTTATTATTGCCTTGATTTGACACTGGTATCGCTACTCACAGCTGCATCGATACAGATTTATGGAAAATAAAAATTCTTATTCGGCATTTAAAGAAAAAATTAGTTTTTTATTTTAGGTTTTTATCCTTTGTGACACTTTAATATGATGAGTGATGACCAAAGTTTTGTTTTCATGTCGTACTGATGTGAAAAACACCGGATTCATGAAGTTTTTATCTGATGTGTTCAATGATACCTTAATGTTTTCCAGTAATTTGCCTTTTGCTTCACGCAAAAAAAACAAGTAACGGTAACGTTATCCTGTGCTTGGTACCTCTACTTAAAGCTAATTTCCAGATTTCCCGGTTTAGTATCGAGGTTAATATCCCTGAAAACTGTCTGGTGTCTTAGCGTACGCCATCGTTCCATCTGAGCCAGGGTCTGCCAGGTCTTATAGGATTTCGGGATATTCATTGATGATTATTTGAACCCTATGTTTATAACCAATTAAGTAATATACACGTTCTTAATGAACATGTTGTAAATCGCGAAAATATTACTGTAGTATTCGGACGTTAGGTATTTGGACTGTAATTATCAATGTAAACAGGTATTTGACAGATATTGGAACATCATAGTTCAGCCCGAATAAATTTGAGGACCAAATAATAGATAAGAACTCAGAGTTCGGAGACAGTTATTTCTTTTAAATATGGAATTAAAGTTTTTTTGCCAATATTTCAGACTCATTGCCTAAAATTGGCTTATTAATCCGTTAATCGTAAAAGGGAACTAACGGGATAGAGGTTTGTGGGCTAGCAACCTGCAGCTCTCGAATTGCTTTATACTTCGCTGGCAACCATGCCCCACAATTAGAATGATCTTTATCTGACTACAACCATTTGCTTTCGACAGTTTTGTCTCAATTGACCGGTAATATACATTCAATCAGATCGACAATATGGCGATCAGTAGTCTTTTTCTTAGTCAGTCATTGTACCGTTCAGAACCGGGGTCGGCTCGTCTTGATCGGTTGGGCCATTTTGCTTGGTCATATGCCTGATCTGGAGGAGGATTTCATAGCCAACCGTTAAGATATTTCAATCACTCCACCCGGTGGCACTGACAGTGATAGTGCTTGCTTCATTTATGCTTGATAATAAAATTCTATTCTATTCAGAATCAATCTGAGGCTGTATTACATAAGGCGATTATACCACTTTTGGGCAAGTATATAGGGCGATCTAGGTTGGATATTCCGTGTGACAGTATCCTTGACAAGAAGTTAGTTTTCCTCTTTGGAACCCAATAGAGCAATTTTAGTTTGGGTGGCACACGATCAAACGCCTTCTATAGCTCCATAAATACAGTACTTCTCTGAAAAATGCAAATAGCCCAGGGCCAACATCAACATTTTATATGGAAGCAGCACATAGAAAGTCCGGTATACTCTCGCCCGACACAATCGAAGTACTGCGAGGGCGCATGGGCCAGGTAACAGTGGACGTGTTGATTAGAAAATCGAAGTGCCAGTTGTTAGATCAAATCTTAAAAAAGGCCCATAACTCCATTGTTGGCTATTCGTTTTGAGAATGATGGGGTCCTAAGTCCGCATCAACTTAATGCTGGACCGGACCAAATGCCTGTTGGCTATTTAATTTATATTTCAGATATCTTCTAATGGACTCTTCTAAAGATTGAGGAAAATAATTTGCAAATGGATATCAAAAACCAAATTAACTTAATTAAATTGTTTGTCTTGGGAACATGGTTGCTAGAAGTCAAAGAGTTCAATCACAAATGACCGATTCCTTAGATTCCACTGTGTAATAAATTGTACCTATATAGTGACTCCTGAAAAAGTTCATGAAGTTCATGACCTGTGATTCTTTTGCTATCATACGCTAACTTGGAGAACGATTCAACGGTGACACTACCTCTGGAGCTGCAGTTTATTTGCCTACTGAGAAAAAATATGCGAAAAACTGTTAGAATTTTAAGATGAGTAACTGTTACCATTTTCATCTTAAGTCTGTAGATAATGTAAACACGCACGTAATATATAAATATATTATATGAGGATACAGCTTTGTTCTATTATAACTTTGTTATTAATAGCGCGATTTCTACCACCTTTATAGAAACATGTTCTGTCTTATAGCGTACATTGCTGCAAAGTTTCATGATTCTAGGATGAACTCAAGGGGGTTTTACGGTCAATTACTAAAAATTATTATTATTAACTTTATTTGAACAGATATCGATATGAAGGGTATTTCGGAGTGAGCCTCCTGATTTTTTTCAGATTTTCTGATTGGGTAGTTGTCGAGAATGGGTTCGTGAAAGAAATTATCACTTTCAACTCCCTGCATTCTCCACCTTTCCCAGAATTGTCAAAACTAATACCGGCATTGAAAAGTACTAACCGAGACATTTCATTTTATAGTCCACTTGACTATATTTGGTGAAAAAAAAATTTGTACCCCCCTTTTGCATATATGGGCACCCTCCCCCCTTAAGTTCGACCTAGAGTGATGTAACTCACTGTACGGGTGAGCATTCCCAGTTCCCGTTGACCCATCAAATTTCGTGTCAATCGTTATAATCTTTTCCGAGAAAAATGCGTGTGACCGGCAGACAGACAGATAGTAAACCGTTTCAATAAGGTTCTGTGTAAAACAAGAGCGAATCAATTGCAATCATTGGGATACTCAGAGACAATAGATTTAAAAAACGGATTCCTTCCGCATCTCTCCTGAAGTATGGGCTATATTCGCAAACTGTAATACGTTAGTCCTTCTCAAAAATATTTTTATTTCGCCCTATATTAACACTAGAGTTAGAAACTTTTTGCCATTGCTCCAAAAATGTTCAAAGATTGCTCTTAATAGAATTAGATATATAGTTACATTTTTTAATCCTGATGAGATATCATCAAAAATCTTCAAGAGAAAATCTTTCAGGCTGCCTCTACTAGTATTGCACCATTGGATGTGTATTTATAGATACATCCGTCGATGGTTAAGAAGAACGGTGATTATGGCTGCCTTCATCGTTCAGTTCATGCCTGTACCACATTGATATAGAGCTGCTGCGGCGTATTATAGCAAGAATTTGTGGCCGGTATTTTGCAAAACCGGCGAGGAGAAAGAAGACCTTGATAGCGGTCAACGATTTTGCCACTCACTACCATCATCGACATAATCTTGTATCTTTTGTTGTATGGTGGTGGGTTCGTTAGGTGTTGGAAGAACGATTGTGATGGAAACCACAGCAACATTACATACAGCATCAGCCTGAGTAGCAGCAGTGATGCGGTCAAGCCATTGTTACCTCTTCCAAAGATAGTATTTTAACAGATTGCGTTGTTGCTGACTTAGACGTCTTGATTATTTCTTGTTTATTTTCTGGAAGAGATTTCAAATATCATGCTACAGTTACACAGAGGTTTGCTGCGGCATGTTGTTATGGTCATATGAAATTGGTCAATCGAAATAATCACCAACGGTTATTTGCATTTGAATTCTTATTGAACCATAATATTATAATTGTTGGGGCAACAATGAATATTCGCAGAATTTGTTTTATTAAATTCCACAGACAATAACTTTCTATTGTGTTATTGTGCTATGTTTCTGATGTTGATCTTTAATTGAGAAAAATCCTTAAAAATATGTACAAATGATTTTACTTTCATCGTGATTCACGGGAATAAATTTGGGTAACAGACGAAAAGATTAAACAAGTCGGGAAACCGGAAACTGGATGCTTCGGGTATGAAAGATTTTGTGTATTTCTTATATGAAAACATTTGAGTGTGCATTCGCCCCATTAGTACGTAGCACGTAATATATGCATATATATTATGTGAGAGTATCCACTTTCGGGTGGTATTGACTTTTTTAGTCTTGAATTTGCAAGGAAGCGACAAGTTTGACCTAACATAACTTTGTTAGTAATAGTGCGATTTCCACCAAACTTGGTAGAATCATGCTCTATGTAATAGGATGAACTTAATGGAGGTTTTGCAGCTAATTACTAGAAATTATGATAACATACTATTATTAACTTTTTTGGAAAGGATTTCGGTATGGATATTTCGGAACCTAGGTGCCATAGAGTGGCAGCATCCTGATTTTTTTCAGAATTTTCGGTTGTTAAAGGCATGATCATTTTCAACCCCCCGCACTCCCCACCTTTCCAACAAATGTCAAAATCAAGATCGGCTTCGGAAAGTACTAACCGAGGCTTTTCATTTGATACCCCACATGACCATATTTGGTGAAAAGATGTACACACTCCTTTTGCTTGTATGGGGAATGGATTGGCTTGGGACATTATCCTTCGGAATGGAATCTATCACAAATAACGATTCCATAATTGTCCCATCTCCATAGTGATTCAGGTCATCTACATTGGTGCCACAATAAACTCAAACTTATGCAACATCAACAAGGTTCTAAACTGGGTAAACGACGCCTTCAGCCCACTGTACCTTATTCTCTCTTATATATATCTCTCTACGTTCATAATCCTACATTACGACTTCTTCAGATGGAGAGATTGGGCCTCAAGTGAAAGCAGATCCTTCGTCATTGTGGTACGAAGTACATATCCAATCAAATCCTCTCCGAAACTTCCAAAGTATCGCGCATCGATGTGGACATGATCGACTACGCGATGAAATCCCTTGAAATGTGTCAGTCACATCTTAACCTTTTATTTGCGGAGTGTCTGTGGATTGCGATCAGCGAGGCAATTCCTACAATCCCCATTTTGAACAGGAAAGGTATAGTAGTCCTCTGCACAGGTGTCACTTCAAAGCTCAATCTGTTCATCTTCCACTCAAACAAGAGGCCTCTCATTTGATACCTTACCTGGCTATATTTCGGTGAAAAAAAATCTACACTCATCTTTTATGTTCAACGTGTGTCAATGTACTTCACCGCATGTAACTTTTCTATCAAATTTCGCGTCAATAAGTGTAACCGTTTCTGGGAAAAATGCCTTTAGGCTCCCCATACAAGCCGGGTGTAAATTTTTTTACAGAATATGGTCGTGTTGTTTGTCAAATGAAAGAGCTCAGTTAGTACTTTTCAAAACTGCTGACATTTTTGATCATCATCATCATCGCCAATAGCGTAACAATCGCTATCCCGTCTAGACCTGCCTTAATAAGACACCCCGGTTTTGCGCCGAGGTCCACTAATTCGATATTCCTGAAAGTTATCTGGCGTCCTGGCCTACGCCGTCGTTTCATCTCCGGCAGGGTCTCTCTCGTCTTCTTCTTCTACAATAGATATTGCCTTTATCGACTTTTCGAAGTGGATCATCCTCATCTATAGGGATTAAATGACCCGCCCACCATGACCTATTGACCCGATTATTTTCTACAACCTGACGGTTATGGTATCGCTCATAGATTTCGTCTTTATGTAAGTTACGGAATCGGCTATCCTCATGTATAGGGCCAAAACTTCTTCGGAGGATTCTTCTCTCGAACGCGGCCAAGAGCTCGCAAATTTTTTTACTAAGAAGTCTCCGAGGATCACATGAGGACTGGCAAGATCATTGTCTTGTACAGTAAGAACTTTGAGCCTATGATGAGCGGAACAGCTTTTGTAAGCGGAAACAGGCTCTGCTGGCTACCAACAACCGTATGCGAATTTCATCGTCGTAGCTATAGCTAGATATTTTTGATACCGGGTGAAATGTGGGGAGCGAGGGTTGAAAATGCTAACCCTAAAAAGTGTAACAGGTTCCGTTCTCAGAATCCAACACTCGTGCCATCTATTTACAGATCTCTCCCTTTTGTCGGTCTACGTCTGCGATAAAGGAGAGATGGACCTGATGTTATATATTTTCGTCATCTTATCTACTAGGATATCAATCGGCATCATTCCTGAGATGACGAAGGCAGCTTCACCCGAGACATTCCTAATGGCGCACCACACTCTCAAGGCTGTTTTTTTTCTGTAAACTGCACTTAGTTTATTAGCAATAACTGATATTTGCGAGGCCTTTCCCCAAACTGCTGATCGAGCTCACGACCGTAGCCATAAGTAATCTAGAAACATATTGTGCCCCCTGACGTTCGGCATCATCCATACCGAAGCCGTGCTTGCAGGGGATGCCTTGTCGCAAACATACTGCACGTGCTGCTTACACATAGCTGAGCTTCGCGCCATCGGTACTACTAAGTATTTGATAGCTGGCTTAGATGTGATGATATGATTCCCGACTCGAATATAGGCGTCAAACCTGAACTCCCTCTAGCCAACCCTTAGCAGCTCTGCTCGCTTCGCATGAGTATAACTCAGCATCCTCGAGACGCTTTGCAAATACAACCAGTGATATATCATCGGCGTAACCCATCACCATGTCTTCCTCCGGGCCCGGAAGATTAAGAACATCATTATACATGATGTTCCACAGAAGTGTGCTCACTATAGAACGCTGTAGAATACCCGCGGAGATAACATAGTTCTGGGCTCCATCATCGGTGTCAGACTAGATCGTCCGTTCTTGTAAATAGCTGTGAGATAGGCGGGAGTACCAATCTCTGCCAGAAACTCCCTTGAATGCATCTTTCACCCCCACGGTCACCACTACGCAATATGACTTGACTTTTCGATTTGTTTAGAATTTGTTTTTGGCAATAGAGAAATGTAATCTTTTCCATCTTTTTATATGGTATGTTATTATTGAGGTCTTGAATTATTGAAAATTGGTAATGATTTTGATAATTATTTGTATTAGCTTCTTTGCGGGCAAAGTGGACTCCTCCAAAAAAAAGTGAATGGCTTGTGGAAAGTATTTGTAGTAATCTGGAATGAATAATTTAAATATTTTCTTATCCTGTATACTTGCCACTATTCCCCGAACTACGGTTATAATTTTACATGACTAAACATTAAGGGCACTTTTCACACTCAGAGTAGTAGTAGTATTTTCCAAATTGTGATTTCTCGGAAATGAAATAACATATTGATATCCAGTTTATTGTTATTTTGAAAATAAGGAATGAAATGATAATAAAAAATGTATGTACATATGTAAGGATTAGATATTGAAGTTGCCCGTCGCGTGAAACAAAACCTTATTATAATAGAATCGATTCGATTTCCGTCTATCTGTCACACCAGATTTATTCAGAAACGATTGGACAGATTCTCACGAAACTGAGTGAGAACATGTGTGAATCACTTTGTATGTAGCAAGTGGTGCCATTTTGCGTTAAGTTTAAGGGGGAGCTCTCCATGCATGCGAAAGGTGGGTGCAAAATTTTTTTTCACAGAATATAGCCGTGTGAATGGGTTCAATTAGTACTTTACGAAACTGGTACCATATTTGATATCGGGGGGAATGTAGGGGAGTTACGGAACCAAATATGACCCTCAAAAGTGTAACAGCTTTCGTTTTAAGAACCTGTCCAACCGAAAAATCTGAAAAAAAACGCAGTGGTAATCTAAACGAAATCTAGGCCTCAAAGTATTAGGTTGTTGCAAATGAAATGTCGGATATTTGAGTAAAATTTCTAAAAACTATAACTTTTATGAAAATTAATTTTATTAGTCAAAATAAGAACCAGCAGCTTCAATGCACTTCTCCCAACGAGATACAAGGGCATTTATTCCAGTTTCATAAAAGTCTGGGTTTCTAGAGCTAAGAAATTCTTCAAAGGCACTTTTGACAGCTACTTCATTGCTGAATTGTTTCCCCGCCAAAAAGTGATCCAAATGCTTAAAAAAGTGGTAGTCGGTTGGCGAGAGGTCGGGTGAATATGGTGGATGAGGAAGAGTCTCATATCGTAATTCATTTAATTTTTGGACCGTCATTCTGGAAACATGAGGTCGGGCGTTATCATGGAGCAGTATCACTCCATCTCTGTTGACCAATCTAGGCCGCTGAACACGTAATTTCTAGTGCATTTCATCAAGTTGGGCACAATATTTCTCTGCATTAATTGTTTCACCACGCTCCAAAAACGAATAATGAATAATTCCAGATGCAGACCACCAAACAGTTACCATTACCTTCTTCGGGTGAAGGCTCGGTTTTGGCATGTGTTGTGGAGGCTGATCGGCATCTAGCCATTGCGCTGATCTGCGACGGTTGTCGTACAATATCCGCTTTTCATCGCATGTCACTATTGTTCCTGTTGCGGTTGAGTAGAGAACTGGATATTTTCATTCGCAGCGCCATGTTTTGCTCGTTGAGTTCATGCGGAACCCACTTATCAAGCTTCTTCACCTTTCCAAGCTGTTGTAAGTGCCGAGATACTGTCGAATAGTGTACGCCTATTTTCTCTGCAATGTCACGAATCGATGATCGGGGATCAGATTCCACTATCAAACGCAACTCGTCGTTGTCGATCGATGGTCCTGGGTGTACACGAGGTTCACTTTGGAGGGTCATGTCGCCTGATCGGAATTTTTCGAACCACCGCTGTGTCGTTCGTTCGTTTGCTGCGTCAGCTCCAAATGCTCTGCAAATGTTTCTGGTTGCCTCCGCTGCGTTGTGACCAAGTTTAAATTCATATAGAAAAAGTAGACGTTTTTGACTCCCTTGCATGCTTTTTTCTTTGAGTTTTACTTGGAACTTCAATGACGATTGAAACTGAAATGACTCCTTGATCGAACGAACGACTATTTATACTCAATTATCCCATACCACCAGAGTCACCTTACGGCAGTTTTAAAGATTAAAATCATAACTAACTTCACTTCATTGAAAAATCCAACATTTCATTTGCAACAACCTAATACATCCCATCCCGATATCTGCACAAATGAATGCTAGAAGTACAAAATGTGACGTGGGTATAAGGAATAACATAATGCATAGCAACGTTTTAAGGAAATCCCACTATTTTTAACAAAGTTATAGAAGGTGAAACTTTTATATTTTATGTGAATTTCGTGCATTCTAAAACGTATACGAAGTCATCCGTATCAATTCGTTAATACCACAACAAATGAATGGGGGTCACCAAACCAGGTAAGCGGTACATCAATCGAGATACTTGGCTTTGGAATGACGGTCGGTGAAAAGAACTACTCATGGAGAAATACCGTAACAAGCAAAGCTCTCTTTACATTGCATTTATGGATCTAGAGAAAGCGTTTGACCGTGTGCCACACGAACTCATCTGGCATGCTCTACGATAATACTTAATCCCAGAAGAACTCGTATGGTGGGCTCAGTTGTTCTACCACAATTCGAAAAGTAAAGTTTGAAGTGTGGCGAGTATATCAAAACCGCTTCGTTGGTGTTCATCAAGGAAACGCCTTCTGACTTCATCTCTTTGTTCTTTTTATGGACACTGTCACACGGGACATCAAACGTCTAGCGCCATATACACTGCTTTATGCAGATGATATTTTTCTAGCGTCTAATAACAAAAGTGATCTCGAGCAACTTATCTAAAAACGGAATGATCGCCTCATGCAACACGGTCTCAGATTGAATCTGAATAAAATGGAATTTTTGGCCACCGACCCCCATGAAACAAGCACAATCACTGTCAGTGGCAGTGATCTGCCCAGAGCTGAGCGTTTTAAATATCTCGGAGTCAATGCCATCAACCAATGGAGAAGCGTTATGCTCCTCACATAGGAAAACACAAAACCTTTTGTACTTGAAGCGTCACGAGTCCGGTTTCCCGACTTGTTTTACCTAAAACATCGAATCTCAAAAATTCTATGATGGGTATTGCGATCATAAAAATAATAATAAAAAAAATTATTAAAATCGGTTCAGTTGTTTTTGAGAAAAATGAGGAAAGTATTGAAAAATTTCTTTTTGAGAGAAACTTGTTCAAACTTTCAAAAGAACGTAAAATCTATTGTAGTTAAGTTTAAATGGTGACTGTAAAAAATCCCCTTACGATTGCGGAGTTGAATAAAAATAAAAGAATTGATAATTAAAATACTTAATACTCGTGGTTTCGAACAGAACTATTGATTTGTAGAATAATATGCAAAAATTTCAGCTCAATCAGTTCCACAGCATTTTAGTTGTTTCCCACCAGTTAAAAAAAATGTGGTTTCGAGAAAAAGCCTTTTAAATTTTCCGTTTTGCTTAGCGCAAGTTTGGTAGGAAGGATTTATCTTTGAAATTACGAGCTTTTTGCGGCATCTATACTCTCTTAGAAAGTCACTTACTAAAGTTTCTAGGGAAACAAACACATTTTGTTTCAGACAAGTCTTATTTGTCACTCACTGAAGTACCTCAAAGAAGTATCCTAGAACCTAAATTGCGGCATCACCTCTACTATAAAGAAGACACGAACACAATAAGGGAGTTTGGCATGATTGGCGATCACTAATATTCTGGTTCCTTTACATTTATCAATTAGTTGGATGAACTATGTCCAGTATTTATCCCGCCTTTTTGAGTTTCCCTTGAAGAGGGGGTCCCCCAATAACCGATTCGTTGACCCACAGGGTTTTCAGTTAATACTCCCCACTGACACTGACACTTTTGGCATTCAGTACAGTAGAAAGCTATTGAGGAATCGTACTAAATTCGCAAACCTAAAATGTTTGATTTTGAATTGAATGTGGAGTATGAAATCAACAGACAAGAAAATTGATACGCTCATAACGTGCTGGAATTAGCTTTAACATTTGACAGGCTTCAAAGCCGAAAAAACCTAACAGAAATATGACTCGCTAACAATGGTAGAGACCGATAAGCTTCTTAATTGTTTAAATACGTCCCAAGTATATCTGAATACTAATATTCTCAATGCAAAACGCGAAACCCAACTTGTCGATTTCAATTAAAAGAAATTGATCATATTGCACACAATTAATCCGAGCAGGAGGTCAAAGGGATTAGTATCTCTTTTTTTTAATTTAGCTCCAAATTACGGGAAATGGATGTATACACTACGGAGTATTTGCCTGGTAGGTAGGTAAGTTCAGCCATTGATTCGGAAGCTTATTTGAATCTTTAAATACTCCGAAGGCCATACACGAATTTGGCATTGACATATTTATTTTACTTGAAAAGAGGCAACAATCTTTTATTGTACTCGTCCATATGTTTGATATTGGATGTAATTAATTTAATGCTGTTAATGTCAATGAAAATTTATGATTTTTATAAGGTTATTTCGACATGCGTGCTTTGGGGTACAGGCGAAAAAATGGCTGGTATTCTGGCTGAAATTGACTTGTGGAAACTTGGAGCGGAAATTCATAGGTTTCCCAGAATAATAATCTTGAATTCATTTTCTACAGATTGTTATTCTGGAATCGTATGCGATATTTTTATATGACTTTGATTTGATTCGATCAAGATTAATTGCAGAGTTCCGTGCAAACAATAAGGAGCCTTGGATGTTAAGATAGGGAAAACGGCTCCTATGAACAATGTGGCAGGCATACATCAAATCTAAAAAATCATTTAACTATCGAAATTTTAAAACTAAGTCTGTTGCCAAAATTTCAATTACATCCGAATCACCGTAGGCAGCATATTTTCAGTCGGTAAAAGGTAGCAGGTAGCTTTGACTGAAGAATCACTTTAGCGTCTGAAACGAAACACCTTACGAATTAGTCATTGAATTCTTTCCTTGTTCAATTGGAAAAAAATGCAACATAACACTCAAGGCCAGCCAATAGCTTTGTGTCTCTTCCAGGAATTCTTTCTCAAATGTCTGATTTATTTCCAAGATGCTGATTCGGATAATTTTACGTGTGGTCCGACAAAGGATGAAGGTGACTGGTTTTTATACTTTCGATTGGGTAGGATCTAGACATATCTTTTGATCGGCGTGAGGCGATGCTCGGATTGCTTCTATTTAAATATGACATAATATTTTATCCACAATATTACCTAGAATAACATTGATATGAATATTGTGGAGAATGAGTGACCTTAGCGGTTCAGACAGGCGATATTTGAAACCGAGGAGTAATACTACGCGCATCAGCTGGTAAATGTGATATTTCATTTTCTTATGTAGCAACTTTTCTTGAAAAAAATTGCTGTTTCTAATGAAAATTCCGCGCATGCGTATATATGGTATATGTGACTAATTTGCTTTTACTATTTCCGCTAGTATTGTATTATTTCCTTGGTTCTTATGTATTCTTATATACATATATTATATTCTGCCATATTGAAACCTGTCATATTGGCGTATTTTTTAATTTCTTTATTGAAGATAGAAAGAATTTTATGTTTTGCTCTCCGGAATCTTTCTTTTATTTCACTCATTTAAAAAATATTGGTATTTCGACAAACCTCAAAATCAAGTTACTTCATTGGAATAACATCAAATTCTTACCCAATAATGCGCTGAGAGTACCTTTTTAAATTTGATAGTTTTCATAGTTGTACATAAATACACGATCTATTGTTTGTTTTTAAAGTTTTGCGGAAAACCTTGTTAAAATCGATTCACTGTATATCTGTCTTTCCATTACTCGCACTTTTCTCAGAAAGACACGAAAATGGATAGAAAGGTTGAAACTTAACCTCGATGCATTCAGTGAATTATATTGTTCTAGGTTGACTTTGAGGGAGGCTCATATATGCAAAAGAGGAGTGTACACTTGTTTTCACCGAATGTAGCCATGTTGGGTATCAAATGATGGGTCTCGATTAGTAATTTTCAAAGCAGCTTCTTTTATCATTGGTTACAAAATGGTGGAGTGCCAAGATTAGAAGAGGGCCAACTAAACTAACTGAAAAATCTGCAGGCATTATGCTGATGCTTGCGCGTGATATCTAGGCCTCAAAATATTCTGTCGCGATATCTGCCCGTACTGGAATGTTGCTTTGTTAATCTTACTATTATTAACAAAGCTAGTCAAAGTCACTCCTTTCGCATTTAATGGCTGCTCCCTACGAGATAAAATGACATCGAGTTGACTATCAAGTATACTCAATGCGTATACACTACTAGCTATAAATAAATAAATGAAACCATTGTGTACCCAAATACTGTTAAAAAAAAATCCCACAAAACCTCTTCTACTTGAAGCGCCGAGCTTGTGGTTCCCGACTTGTTTCCTTTTTAATATAATACAATGCTGTACCATACGTGAATAGCACCCAGCATAGAAGTTTAAACCGTAATTTAATATATCAGGTTGTCCACAAAGTTTTCGCACAAATCAAAGACAGAATTCAGCAGATAAGTTTATAAAAACCTTTAATTATTTAATCTAATATATAATTGCCTCCATTAGATACGACTTCCCTCCATCTATCGGGCAACTTCAAAATCCCCCCTCTATAAAACTCTTCCCCCTTCCCCTCAAAGTACGTGCGAAGTGCACTTTGGAGGTCAGCTTCAGAAGTCATTTTTTTACCATCCAGAAAATGTTGGAGGGACCTGAACAAATGGTAATCAGAAGGAGCAAGGTCGGGACTATACGCAGGATGACTCAAAACTTCCCAGCCAAGCTCACTCAATTTTCGCTGAGCAGTTAAAGATGTATGCGGCCGGGCGTTATCATGATGAAAGACAATATTTCGCCTGTTGACCAATGCTGGTCGTTTCGAACGTAGCTGGGTGTTTAATCTGTCGAGCTGCTCGCAGTACTTATCGGCGGTAATGGTCTCGTTTGGTCCCAAAAGCTCGTAGTGTATGGGGCCACGAACGTCCCACCATATACTGAGCATTCGCTTCTGCTGATGAATAGACGGCTTTGCTACCGATGGACCCGGTTGATCTCGATGAGTGTAGGCTCGTTTCTTCGCTACGTTTTCGTACACAATCCATTTCTCATCGCCAGTTACCAATCGATTCAAAAAAAGGTCGTTTTCGTTCCGTAAAAGGTTAGCGGAGCAAATTCTCACTCTATCGGCCAGATTTCGCTCAGTCAGTTCGTGCGGTACCCACTTTGTGCTCTTCAAAACATATCCAAGACGCGTAATGGCTACTGCTACTCCTGATTTTGATACACCGAGATCCTCTGCAAGCACACGTGTCGAAAGAAAAGGATTCGCTTCCAGTTTGTTGCGCAGGATATCGTCGTCAATCGTATAGGGTCTTCCTGAGCGAGGTTCATCTTCAAGTGTCAGGTCTCCGCTGTAGAATTTTTCGAACCAATCGTAAACTGTCCTGCGCTTTACCTTTCCTTCACCGAATACCTTCGACAAATTTTCAATCGCCTTCGGCACCTTCGTCCCCATTTGAAACTCGTACAAAATGCAATGACGAAAATGTACTTTGTCGAATTCCATGTTTATCCTTGAATATCCTTCACAACACTGATCCTTCAAGGATAATTTACCATGCATTTTATAGTTAGGACTCTGACCTTTCCATTGGGATATCACATGTTGTACCTGCTGTGTTGGTTTGTCTGCTAATTGCTTTTTAATTGTCACATTAATATTTGTGCGAAAACTTTGAGGACAACCTGATACATAGCAAAAAAAACTCATTTGTTTCAAAACTTTCAATGAAATTCCCGTCATAGTCGAATCCGGAAAAACAAAAGTATTTTTTAGTCAAACAATATGCTAGTCGATCCGTTCCGATTTACTTTCAAATCCTCCTGGCATGCTAGCATTTTTTCGGACCAAACTTTGCGGTGATAGCTATGATTATCTCGGGCATTAGAAGAAAACGTGCGCTGTTTCCTCCGGGACTTTATCGCAGTTTTGGTTATTAGGTGAAGCCGCCTAACACTCATGTCGATTGATACGAACGCTCACGCAAGCAGCCAATGACATCATTTTACATTGGGTTTAAGGGGGGTTCCTATACATGCGAAGGTCGAAGTCGGTCTTAGTTTTGCTGAAAACGAAAACATTGAATATCATATATCATATCATATGGCACTAAAATGAGTAGTGTAACATGCTAAATGCATATGCATTATGAGCAATGTCCAAATGGAATAGCTATGCATTCAAATATTTTTATTCAAGAAATATACAAAACCTTTCATACTGGAAAGGTCGAATTAGCGGTCTTCGACTTGTTATTTTTAATGTGTGGCCTATCCGCTGCCATTTCTACTTTGATAGAGGGTTGGGGTGAGAGATTGGTTCAAAGCAGATTTGACAAAATTATTTTTAATTGGTAAGCATACTACGAAAAATAGAAGTCAATCATCTGTTCCGAGTTGACAATGGTATGGAATAACCCTTGGAACTTCAATATCTGAATGTTTGTGGTGCCTTGCTTCTCTTTCTTTCCAGAGGTCAGTTGTAATGTCGCCAGGATTTGTTGCTATTCTTATCTTTATTTGTTTGAATTCAAAGGATGATAGATTGAATTAATTCGAATGTCGGCAATGTTTGAATTGAACAGATGAGAAAATGCTCCCTGGGTATCTTCTCAAAGTAGTCCGGTCATCCATCCGTGATCGATCCATCGATCATAAAGATTGACGTATCAAGGAACGCCGTGCCACCCTTTATGGTTTTGAGTGTTGGCTGACTATAAAAGACAATGAACGGCGCGGCGTCTCGTAGTAATGGAGATGAAGATGTTGCATTGGACCAGTGGCGTAAGACGTCATGATCACATTTGAAATGAGGATATTCGCGGCCGATACGGGATTGCACTGATCGTGGAAAAATCGCGAGTCTGCGATGGTATGGTCACGTAAATCGCGCTAATGAAAATTCACTTTCCAAGATTGGTTTGAACATCGAAGTCCATGATAATGCCGGCCAAAACCTCTCACTTTTATCGCAACAGAGAGCTAGTTGGTAAATGGTATGTGTTTTTATTTCCTTTTTTTCTTGTGATTTCGAACAATGAAGGTTACATTTTTCGCGATTTTTTATTTCTGACTATGTTATTCTATAATTTACGACGAAAAGTAGCTCTGCTGATGTCATTTTTTGAAAATGCACCTTGGGAATATTCTTCGTATAGTTAGTGCTAATTTGTCATTTTTGGACATATCTGGGATCACTTTTGAGACATTAAGTTAGATGGGCGGAACGAAATAAATGCCTATATACTAATATGTTTTCCAGTTACAATGATATTACTGATGGGATTGACTCTTCTGTTTTATCAGATGCAACCATGCGTTCCTATTTTGAACAAGCTCCAGCACACGACGATTTTTTCGCCATTAGAAAATATTTGCGTGTTCTGCACTTTTTTCTTTCGATTCATTTTTATGCAGGACCGTTGCAGCTTAAGGTAGTAGTACAGTGTGACAATTAAATTAAATTAATTAAAAAAATTAATTAATTAAAATTAATTAAAAAAAATAATCGTTTATTTTTCTTTACTTATTTTGAAAGCTAACATATTGAAAATGTACAGTCAAAATTTCAGACTGAATTTCAAATTGTTTCTCAAGTTATAGCACAAAGATCGTACCGCAGTAGGTATAGAAATGAAAATTATTCGGCAGCAGTTGCTCCAATCGTCCCCTCTTTATAATATCCTCGATCCTATATTGTTGTAATCAGCTGACTAAGATCTGGGCATTATGTAAAGATATATACTATTAGAAAATAAGAAAGAAAAAGAAACAAGAAGAAGACACAGTATATGGAAAAGAATTCTGTAGCATCTCATTAGTAAGTTTTGTTACGAAAAAACTATTGTCAAAACTTTAAACGCGTTTTACTCGAAACCACGTTTTTAAAGCTTCAGGGAAACACTCACAAGAAACTACTTAGCTGAAATAATCCCTTATTCTACACACCCTTGTCGATATGCGGAACCTCAAAAATATTTAATTTTCTAATAATAATTTTTTTTAACAAATTAACATAAAAAACTACAACGATTTTCAAATTTTTTTTTTCAAATATTTCGTCATTTTGTTGTTTAAAAAAAAAAAATGTTTGCATATTTGGGGTTCTGCATATTACGACAAATCTACAGAATAGAAATCAATTTTTTTTTTAATTCAGATTATCACAAAAGGCTGTGTGCTTCCCCGAATAAAACCACCTTTTTTCAAGTCTTTAGTCATAAAAAGCATTTCTACATCCTTAAATACAAAATTAAGTAAAAACGAAAATTTTGTGTATTATTTACTTGTTAAAAAAAAAAATAATGAAATAAAATTGAAATTTGAGTACTACTATCATAAAGGTGGAGGACAAAGGATCGGCGATGGTGAACGGCTCAGACCACAAGACTGGATTAGCTTTCGTATCTACAAGCCGGGAACTTGGCCGACTGTAAAAATGCTCCCATTGCCTCGAATACCTATGATGCCCTAGTATCAGACCGTAAACCCCGGTCTTCCCAACATCGTTTCCTACTGTGAGAGGCCAACTCGTTAATTCCTCACAGGAACTAGTTTCAAGATTGCGTATTGGAGCATTAGGAGTAGAAGGCAATGACGACTAGGACTGTTCGAGGATAACTACCTGAAAAAAAAAAAGTTAGAATCGTGACTTCTTGACTCGTCATGGTAGGTCTACTTCGGAATATTATCCGAGAGATGTCTACGAGCTTTATAGGAGTTTGATGTTTAGAACATTATGAGCCAAGGCTTTTTCTCTTGTTATATCTTCATAACTAGCGCTTCAACGTAACTATGATTCATCGTTTTTCTACGGATTTATATATAATATTTTAATATCTGCTAACAGACGACCTTAGGATTTGAAGCCACTTTGTGTAAATAATATATGTTTGTTAAAAAAAATCACCCTGAGGTGCCGTAGTGCTTTTCTAAGAGCTGTGATCTAACAATTCGTGATGAATAAGTTTAAAACTGTGCAAATACACAACATGAAATCATGATTTATGACCACTATTTACTGCAAATTAAGTAATCCCGAAATCCGCGAGCAGAACCACCGCGTGCAGTATGTTTGGTTCTTCCTAAATTCGCCATTCATAGTGATCATTCACTCGCTGCTTTAATAGATACGCGGTAATAACGATTCATTAACTCATCGAAGGCCAACTAAAAATAAGAATTGGATAAAACTTGTTAATATTTTGACGAAAAAACCACTGACCAACGAATGTCTCAGTGCAAATAAGCACTGAATTCCGAGTTGATCTTTCTTTTTGCCTCAATGCCAAAAGGCCGGTGGCACGGCACGCAGTCAATTTGCACATGGAATAAAAAAGCACAACGTGTCGAATAAACGAGTAATGACGAAAAACCGCGACATTACTAATATAAAAATTGAAATTAAAGTTCATGGCAGTTTATTTTCAATTTTTTTTCAAAGACAAGGAGATCATATCGTCATCGCGCGGTCGATGATCAAACTTCAAGCCTCAATGTTATTTCCTGTATTGGCCGTTAATTTGAATTTAAATTAACATATTAGTGGATTTTGGAGGAGGCGTGACGCAGCATTAGTTCAACATTGTGAATTTATATCTTAGTATGGGAAATGAGCGCAAAAAGTCAGTTGAGATCACCACGTATCTGATTTTCCCACGTATTTTTTGCCAAATTTAACTGTCTTCAATGCGTCAAATTGTGCGTGAGTACTTATATTAGCCCGAAAAAGTTGCAAATGTTTCTGTCATAGGAACAGCATGGGTTGTGTTTTATCTCAGATCACAGAAATAACGAACATTATATACCAAGTTGTCAAATTTTCTCATCCCTCTTTAACATTTCAGAAGCTGTTTTTCCACTAAAATATTTTGAAGTTTGTATTCAAACTGGTAAAAGTATAACCTATGAAGGTAACATTTTCCTCCTATTCACAAACAACATATTTACTGCTACTTACTACATCATATGCGCTGAAAATATACCATAAATTAAATTAAATTAAAATATTATCGCATGTCGTTACAGTCTCTCTACCATGAACCCTATGGCTTACCCCTAGGAGCATGGACTTGCATTTTAATCCTTATCGGGAGGAGAAAGCGGCAGATGGTTGTTGTGCAAGGTCTACCGTAATGACCCCGTTAACAGTTGAGCTGTCCTTAGTGTTATAGATTTTTT